>NW_013667455.1:202192-208203 GCF_000517525.1 Limulus polyphemus
AAAAAAAAAAACAGTAACAATTTTTCACTAATGTAGAACACTCGCCTATTATAAAACTTTGTTTGTCTACCTGTATAGTTAACACAACTGTGCTCGGAAGTATAGCTCTTCGTTTGTCTTTCTAGAATCTTTCCTCAACAGTTCGCAGGAGCTTTCTGTTCATAGCAGTTCCTAATTATGAGCCAACAGACTAGGGGGAAGGTAGCTAGTCAACACATCCACCGCTATCTCATGGGCTATTCTAGTCTGCCCGAATATTGTCATTTGACCGTCATTCTTATAGCGCACCCATTGCCTCAAAGTGCGGAGCGCGTTTTTGCGAGAAAAGAACGTAAACCGTTAACTCTCGGATTCCCAGTCTAGGCACACTAACTACGAGATTACCCTACAAAACCTGTGGCAGCGGAAATGTTTTTATGTTTTTTGTACTTGCTGTTTAACTCAAAGCTATACAATGGGCTACCTGTACTATGTCTACCATTAGCAGTGGAAATTGCTCATGTTCTAGATTATTTTGTGTTATCCTGAATATAGGAATCAGTAGATATAGTTAATACAAAAAAAAATGCGTTGTGGGAAATATCTAAAGATAAATAATTATGTTAACTGATTTACAAAGTGAAAGGTAATAAAGGCAGATTGCTTACGTAGGCTAAGTACAGAAGGGTAAGAATAGACAAATATAAATAATTTTATATATTTATAATATGTGTGTGTGTGTGTTTAATATTTACCAAACGCCGACAGATAAAGGAACCTTTAATAACTTTTAATGAGATTGGAAAATATATTCCATTTGTATAGTGACATGGGTTTTATTTTTATTTTGTTGAAATTTAATTCCTTGTCATGTTTTCATACAAGAGAGAAAATTAATTGTAACAAAAATTTTTTTAAAACAGCAATTTTTTACGCTAATATTTACCGTGAAAAATTATAACCCATTCTTAGGAAAAGGTAAAAAAAAACTTAATTGCTCTAATTTCGGTAGTAGCTTTGCGCGAAGTTCAAAACAAACCAAACCAATTTCAGTAGAAAGTTTACAGGTTATTATGAGGAACCTATCTCTTCTCTATGCTCGTCCTATTTTTAAAAAAACTGAACACTGCACACTTACGAATACATACAGAATAAATTCTCTAAACGCACATTTTGATGTTAAAACACAACACACTATTGTGTCTACGAATTCAAGATTGAAGATTCTGGCCAATAATGTAACAAGATACAATACTTAAAACTGTATCTGCAAATCAATGATTTTTTAACATTTAAAAACGATTTTTCAAACAAATAAACGATAAAACTAAGTATGGAATAAAGCAGTTTCACTTCTACAAGAGAAAAGCTTTCCTCCGTCAACACAATGTGCCTTAAAAATAATTACAAGATGTATTAGTTAACAGAACAGTTCACTTGACTGGATAAAAGATGAACAGTAAAATATTAAATCTTATTGCTTCCAGTAAACTTAGAATTACAAGATGTATTATTTAACAGAACAGTTCACTTGACTGGATAGAAGATGAACAGTAAAATATTAAATCTTATTGCTTCCAATAAACTTAGAATTACAAGATGTATTATTTAACAGAACAGTTCACTTGACTGGATAAAAGATGAACAGTAAAATATTAAATATAACTGTTTCCAATAAACTTAGAATAACAATATGTATTATTTAACAGAACAGTTCACCTGACTGAACAGAAGATGAACAGTAAAATATTAAATCTAACTGCTTCCAATAAACTTATATTTAAAATTCTCAAGCTGAATAACAAGAGGTCCTATTGTTACATTTTCTCGATCACTTTTATTTTATTCTACCTCGTTAGTAGGTTATTTCTATTATTGCACATATAAAAGTGTTATTATACTAAAATTTAATGCATCCTTTTTATTAGGTAGCCATAATTCGTTTACAATAGCCTATGAAAGAAAGAAAATGTAACCTTAAATTAGATAAAAACACTCATTAGTTTTTGATAAATCCTAACTTTGATCTGATTTCGCAAAAGCTTCTTTTGTAATTATTTAGCGAAAGTTATATTCAGCGTTCCCCCAATTTAGTCTATCAAGAGCTTTCCTCTGCCAATACACTAAAAGTTGAAAAAATAAGGACAAGTTTTATGAACGTTTGGCTCATAGCTCCGATTTGACCGATTTGAGATCTAATTACAGTTTTGGACTCAGGAGGTAAAACTCTTTCGATTGATGTATTTAACCACGCCCGAGGTCTCATAGATTAATTTAAGCTAATCCTGCTTAAAATAATTTCAGTTTGAGGTTAGGCTTTCCCTCAATTTAGTCTATCAAGAGCTTTCCTCTGCCAATACATTAAAAGTTGAAAAAAATAAGGACAAGTTTTATGAATGAATAAAATTGGAACTACAATTTTTATGGCTGATTTCTTTTTGTTACTAGTTAACATTAAAAGTAGGGCCAAAAGTGTACAACTGGTTAGCATGCCGAACTAGCGATCTGCAGTCCAATGTTCGAGTCCCGTTACAGCAAAAACATTTCGCACTTTGAGGTCAGTGTGTATTATGAGGATGACGATCAACTCCTCATTATTCGGTTAGACACGAGTAGCCAAAGAGTTAGCGGTTGGCGCTGTTAAGTTGCTATCTTACCCTTAGTTTTATTAGTTCAAGATTAGAGACGGCTAGTACATTTGGCCCCTGAGTAGCTTTGAGCGAATATCTGAAAATAAACAAACAAATGACGTAAAAGCAAAACCAAAGTTACAAAATACATAAAAAAAAATTTATTAGAAATATATAATCTCACAATCCTAATAAACATACTCTATACACGATTTTTTTGTATTAGAAATATATAATCTCATAATCCTAATAAACATACTCTATACACGATTTTTTGTATTAGAAATATATAATCTCATAATCCCAATAAACATACTCTATACACGCAAAAAAATCGTGTATAGGGTATGTTTATTAGAATCATGGGATTATATATTTCTAATACAAAAAAATCGTGTATGGAGTATGTTTATTAGAATCATGGGATTATATATTTCTAATACAAAAAAAATCGTGTATAGTGCATGTTTATTAAGATTATGAGATTATATATTTCTAATACAAAAAAAAATCGTGTATAGAGTATGTTTATTAGAATCATGGGATTATATATTTCTAACTTATATTCTAATTGTCACACAATGGTGATTTTTTTTTATTCTAACTGTCAATCATTAAGTATATAGCCATTTAATTTGCACGTGTGCGATTTTAGAGGACTAAACCAACAGTCACTCGAGTCAAATGTAAATATTGCACGCATGCTTAACTTTGGATGGCAGAAAATTGAAGATACTAAACTACACGTTTAAGAAGTAAAGAGAAAATCACAATAATGTTTCATCCTTATCGTTCATAATTGCACATATAATGTTCGTTATAGCTTTTACTTTTATCCTAGATATATATAATTTCTGCCAGGTGAAAAATGCATTAAAAATTGTCTGAGCAGATGGCATTTTTTTAGCTATAAGTACTACATGTGTTTGTGTGCTATTTTAACAGTTGCTATTAATTTCCTAGTCCCGCTGCTTTGAAAGGGAAATTGGAATTAACATAGAAACACATTAAATGAAAGTAGTACATAATATTTATCCTGTTTAAAATACAAAAATGGGGAAAAGAAAAAAATCAATATGGATTAGCCACCATAATAAAGGTTAAGAAGGCAAATACGTTAGTAAAAACCTAAACGCGTGTTAAAGCAGCATTTATTAACCTTTCCAGCAGCTTTTGGATATATTTTAAATTCATCTCTACCTTGATATATTACTCGTAGACAAATAGAGAGAGAACTACTCGGATTTGTAGAGACTGTTGCTAAGATTTAGGGAGCTGTCAGCATTTATTAGAATTACAGCTAGGTGGAGTTGAGAATAGTAGTTGGTGTTTATCTGCGGTAAACGCAAAAATAATCATTTATCATATTAATAGCTTTTTGGTGGCAGACAAATTTAAATGTCTGAGATCCAAGAGCCGTGTGAAAATAATTAGAACAAATGAATATAGGTTATTTGTATACGTGTGAATTAAGCCATAATCTTTAGTTTACGAAACTATTATTTTTGTTTTAATTGAAATACACGCTATTTTAATTAGTTTACACCTGCACATGAGGGACTTATTTTCTCTTTAGCAACAAATTTTGTTTATACAATGCGACTTAAAAGGTATGATCATAGACAAGGTCGGTTGTTGGTGTTTGAACACAAGATTTTTGAAGATAGGAACTAGGCACACACAAAAAAAGCGCCCAACATGCCCGCCCTTCAGGTGTGGGGACGTTACAAATATAATGTGATGGTCAATGTCATTTTTCGTTAGTAAATAGTAGTCCAAGAGTTGGCAGTTGGTACTGCCAACCGGTTGCCTTCCCTGTGGTCGAGATTTCAAAATTAGGTACAACAGAACTAATTGTAGACCACATTAAGACTTCTTGAATATAGGAATTGTAAACGTACATTTGAAGAAATATCTTAAAGTTGTCGAATAAGAATAATATAAAACACGATGAAATTACAAAGGAATCATTCAAAAGTTTGAAAAGAGGTTCACATAAAATAAAATACGACTTTTGTACTTTTGTGAAATGTCACTTCGTGGATTCAAACATTTTCATCTACATTTATTTTTACAGCACATGTGTGTATGTGTACATAATGTCATATTGGTGTACATATTGGTTTTCTAGTTTTTCGTTAAGTATAAGAGTGTTTGGGTGGAAATTATACATAAAGTATAAGTGATTTATTGTTTTTTTATCGGTTCTATACAGCCAATAACTTAGACTACCATTGTAATTTTTCGTTGGTGTGCGAGGTAAAGATTTTTAAGCTCATGAGATTATAAGAACAAACAAGAATAGGTACAGCTCGTGGTTGTAACTTCAAATAAAACTAGCCTTGAACTTAATAAGCAACTTTCTTGAATTAGTAAAAATTCCGCCTTTCTTTCTAGATGACGTTTTATTCCAATCTAACCAAATCACTGAATTTTAAGGAATGATAAGTAAAAGTATTAAAATAAAAACAAAAAATAAAATATACGTTTATGTAAAACAGAAAAAAATTGTATTTCATAAATAGCTTTGAGAAACAACTATTCTATTGTTCTCGTCATGCAAAAAAAAACATTGCATCATCGTTTCTATTTACAAAATACAATAAACATGTGTCTAATGCTCAACAGATATAATACAGCTGTACATACAGTAAAGTAAATTTGGTTCAACATTGATGTCTTTATTATGTTAAGCAATCAACGGGAACAACGTGACGTAGATATATCACCTTGCTAACTTTGTAGTTATAAAATGCATTACAAGTACTGATTAGTAGTTAACCTTTTAGTTCCGATTGAAAGTCTTCTCCTACATAAGAGTATTGAGTTCGATCAAGGAGAAAAGTTAGATTACTACTGCAGAAAAATTGGATCCCAACAGTGAACGTCTCACGACCGTGACGTTAAAAAAGACAACTGATCCTGATTATAAAAGGCAAGAACGTGATAGCCGAGCAGTTTAAATAATTTTAAAAACTCCCTATACATATGTGTGTGTAAATAAATAAATAGCTTACAAATTACTGAGCACATTAATTGTTAATAGACGATTAAATCAGCACTATAAAACAATAATGAATTAAATATCGCATTACGGATATCGGTCCAGGTTGTCTAATAGATGGGACATCCCCAACGCATTTGAGTGCTATTACCAAAGACATTATCCGTTATGACAATAAGTTGACAACCAGGACCGGTAATGCGATATAGCACTTGGAACTTACTTTTCATTTAACGTTGTAATATGTTTTTAATATACGCATTCCCAGGAAAGCTGTGTTATCAAGCCTTACTGGCGTCGCATTTTTGATAGTTTGGTTTTTTGTTTTTTGGAATTCCGCGCAAAGCTGCACGAGGGCTATCTGCGCTGGCCGTCCCTAATTTAGCAGTGTAAGACTA
>NW_013667455.1:209075-213833 GCF_000517525.1 Limulus polyphemus
ATGTTTGGTGGGATGGGGATGCGAACCCGCGAGTCGAGGGTCCTAACCACCTGGCCATGCCGGGCCGTAAACCAAATAAACAAACAATTACTTGAACCTAAATACTTGGCTGGTTTTCAATCACAATAGAGAAAGTTAATACACTTAACGCTTCCGCTTTATCAAATGTTATGTCGTTATAATGCTAATTATATATCAAATAGGTTTTATTTCACAGTCGCCTTTAGGGCAGAATCTCAATACTTTAATCGGTTTATGTACCCGAAGTAATGCAAGGCGTAGATGACTTTGTTATCGCTACAAATGTAATTTATTACGTTTAATTTTGTTCCGCAAAGATCTGTTTGTTCAGCTGAATGACACTTTAAGCACACAATAGGCTATTCGGCAAAGTCAGAGACCCTATAACTCAGACTTAACGGTTCCTAATATTGAATAGTAGGTCAGAGGGAAAGCAGCCAATTGGAAGCATCCGTGCTTGAGAGACTAACCTTGAACGAATAGTAAGACTGTTTGTTTTTAAACAGAAAGTTTCTCATTTGGCTATCTGTGCTTTGCTCACTCCAGGTATCGAAACCTGATTGTTAGTGTTATAAGCTCTAGGACTTGCTGATATGCTAAACATTAGGCCCAGTCTGCAATGCTTTGCCATGCATTCTATAGTATTTACACTTAATAATTTAGATCTCTATAGATACTAACATGATTCATTGTTAGATTTGGATCACTTTATCCTTTGCATAAGTGATCATTAACAACACTTTTAAATCTCTATGGTTGGTAATATGATGCCTTGTTAACCTTTGATCACTTTACTAAAAAAAATGTTGGGGTGGACGCTATGATAAAAAAACCACAAAAATTCTAACTTTCACACAATATATTTATAATGTAAGATATTATTACAGTATTTATTATTACCTTACCAAAAGTTTTGTATAAGCTTTAATAACTCAATATGGTCAGGATGAAGAAGTAACGGCCAAAGTAATAGCGGTACTGCGGTAGAGGTGCTTTCTGATAACCCTTTTCAACACCCAGCTCTTAATGTGTATCACGTGAGTGAATAATTGACGGTCATTGGCCGCAGAAGTGTGTTACGGGCCGAAGTTGAAAGGTCACGTGTCAAAGGAAAAAGTGAGTATAATCCAAGAAATGGCTTTTCATATCAGCCTTATGGTGGCTGTTGGAGTAGAAACTTCAGTATTCCAATAGAGGCCTTCTTTTGTTTTTCATTGCATTTCTCCACAGAGAATGCTACCGAACTCTGTCACACGTTTTTATCCTTAAAGAAACACATTTAACAGCCACATTAAATCTGCTTTAAAATATGTGTGATATTAACAATATCCTGATCTACATGTTAGTTTCCTGTGGGAGTTGTTTCTCTGTAATTAAAGGCCTAGTTAAAACATAATGATTACAGTGTAATTGTCTTGGATTGATACAGACCACAAAAAATTTATGAATTCCATCCAAAAACCCTTGAGCAAAAAAAAAAGCCAAAATTCTGTTTTAATTCATACAGTAGATGATATCTCATAAAAACAGCAAAATAAAGCAACTTGGCATAGCTCACATTACGTCATTCTATTCGTATACCTTGTTACTACTGCACCTGAAAATCATCACTAAGTTACACTGAACAAAATTTAATGTAATGAATTAGGAGCTAAGTTGAATGTAAATTCAATTGTACAGCACTTGCATAAAACAATGCAGTATGTGTTTATGAGATATCCAATTTTTGCTCTTTTTTTTCGCTGAAGCGTTTTTGAGTGGATTAAAACGTAATATTGAATCACAGAACGTTTTATTATTTAGTTGTTATTATGACATTAATCATGCATTTGATTTTTTCAAACACTCCTAAGATTTATTGTCCAAAGGTGGGTCAGCAGTACGTTTACAGACTTATAATGCGGTGGACGCTTTACGCTAAAACAATAACAAAACCTAAGATTAATTACATATGTTAAGAAATAAACCGCATCATTCGTTTATATACATATACCACCAAAAGTACCCGTCCCCAGTGACGCGAAAAGTTAATATATCAGTTTAAATTATTTCATTGACTTTAAAAAGGTTTAACTGTGTTGTACTTTTGGTTTCACTCAGAGCCAAAGCTCTGAGCTACTTATACCACCCACCGCGAAAAGTAATAGTTAAGAATTTTAGTCATGCTAAGAACCCCTCAACAATAAGATACGGTAAATCTACATTTTTATTCTTTAAATTACGTCACATTTTGAAATGTGAATGATAATGTGATTAATTTCTAACAATTTACTGTAGAATATTCTGCTTGTAAAATAAAATTTGGCATCAACATTATTCATGCCTGTACTCCCGTCATTTCAAAAGTGAATGTTGAGCTATGCCTGCGTGCGCAGCTTTTCAAACGGGAAACAGACGAACGCTCGGACAGACAATATATATAAGATATATACAACACAGCATTGCACGACATGTACGTTCTGCCCCGTTTTGTAAATACGATACATTATAGATACAGGTCAAACTAATCTCTATGTTTATAAAGTATGATATTGAAATCAATTTAAAACTTCCATTAAATATTCATTTGTTTTTCAGCGATCGTGTCTTCTGCTGAGTTAGTAGATAGGAGTTAGTCAGTTAAACCGTTTATTGACTGATTACTGAATTCATTCCTACCACATTGATATTGAAATCCGAACAAAGCAAGCTACCTACTTAAGTCAACACTAAAAATCAACCAGATATCGAGTAAGGATAACTTAATGATAATGTTCCTAAGTTCTTACTTACAAATATTGGGATCCACTGTTTCATCAGTTGAGCAACCTCGTTGTTGGCAGTATTTACAGCCGTTTAAAGTAGTAAACATTCTCAGTAGTAGTCCCTATAATTTGTTCAATTTATTAGCATAAATTCGAATCCCATAGAAACGTTGTTCCCACGGTTTCAAATTCCCACTTCTCAAGCTCCATTAGCAGAAAACCCACAATTATAGAACTAACAAAGAGGACTAACAGAGTAAAACTCTTTGTAGTTCAAAAATGAATAATTGTGTTTATCTATTCACTTTTTCTTCCTTTCTCAGAACATAAAATAAACTTATGCGTCAGTGGTTGGTCGTAAAATAAACGAATCTTTGATCTTATGAACAATTCTCAGACAACAAGGTAATGCTGTTATTACAAACTCAAGAAGTCTAGTCCTGAGCATTGTATTTACTGTAGCATCTATTACATTATGCTTTAGAAATATGTGGTTTAGTAAAATAACGGCCCCGTTGACCCAATAATATGTTAGTTTAGTGAAGTGCAAATATCCTATGGGAAACTAGTATCGTTAAAAGATTCCTAATAACCACCCGTCACAGTTTTCTCTAATTAGATCAATTCTATAGCTGCTGATTGTAGACTACTGCTTAGCTTAACCGACAGACGGCGCCCATTTGAAATTCCGATTAACAACAAATTGCTGTCAGCTAGGTTACCGGCACGTAAAGCACGTGAAGCGCGTGTTAAACTGCTGGGTAGGTGGTGGGTCTTTAAAAAGGAAACTTAGCAGCTCTTTCAGTTGAATGGTTCAAATTGGAGTATGCAAGGTATGTTATAATAGAAAAATACACGTTTTTACAGATACTGTATTTTATTTAACTCATGACAGTGATTATATAACTGTTCCAACGCTCCTATTCAGTTCACCGGTAAACTGACTAAATAAATCGTCACTTTCCGTTTACGACTTCCCTGTTTTTTCACATGTGTCTGCACACTGAATTTATGTTAATGAAATTAAACCAAACAGCGAAACAATTATAAAAATGAGGCATTTCGTATGGCCAACGTAGTAATTTGCTTCCTATAAAACAATCATTCTTAAGCGAGCTACGTGACGTGCGTAATCATGATTATTTTGGATTTCGCGCAAAGCTACACGAAGACTAACTGAGATAGCCGTCCCTAATTTAGCAGTAATAGAGCAGTAATAGGGAAGGCATTTAGTCAACACCACCACTCACTGCCAACTCTTGGGCTATTCTTTTACCAACGAATTCTGGGACTGACCTTCAACTTATAACGCCACCACGGCTGAAAGGACGAGCATGTTTGGTGAGGGTGGGATTCGAACCCGCTTCCTGCAGATTGCGAGTCGAGCGCCCGAACCACCAGGACTACGTAATCAAGAATGTTGTGTATCTGTCTCTTTTGGGAGCTTTTTATATAGAATACTTGACGTCTTTGACGCTCCCCCAGTGGCTCAGCGGTATGTCTGCCATCAAAGACGTTTGTTTGATTTGAAGTTAAGCAGAGAGTACACGATGGGCTATCTATACTCTGCCCACCACGGGTATCGAAACCCGGTTTCTAGCATTGTAAGTCTATTGCTTTCATAACAATAGGTTTTAATGTGATATCTAAAATTACCATGGGAGTGCGATGTTTTTTAACTTCTTGCTATAATAAGTCTACTTTGAATTTTCAGCGGATTCAATTACCACAAATATTCATGTTCTATTTTCATTTACATTTAAACCTCTCAATAATATTTACTATTAAATTGCATTTCAGAGGGAATTTTTTAAGTTAATTTAATCTAACATATGTTCTATCTTTATCAGGATCTTAAGTATGTTTAATTAGCTATACTTATTAACGGGTTGATTTTTTTTATATTTTTGATCTAAGTACGTAGTTGTTCTTATCTGAAGTTAATATTACTTTCCGTACATTAACTGGGCTAATATCTATAATAATAAACATG
>NW_013667455.1:214168-222525 GCF_000517525.1 Limulus polyphemus
TGTGAAAAAGTAAACTTCTTCGTTAGACAAAACAGTATCTATAATAAAAACATCAATTAATATAAATGAATAAATATATATATATATATATTTATATATATTTGAAAAGTTTATTTGGTGTACAAAACTTGAAGATAGCTTTATTATGCGGAAACATCTGTTAGCTGAGTTCTTGCAAAGATCTTAAAATATAACGTTGATAAACGTTTATCAACGTTATATTTTAAGATCTGTGTAAGAACTCAGCTAACAGATGTTTCCGCATATAAAAGCGATTTTCATATAAATATATACACGTTACGGGCACGTTCCTGTTGTCCATTTTCTATTTCTGTAACAGTTGTAGATGTAATCTAAATTATTGATAACGAAGTAAATCGAACTAATTATCTAGAATAAAACAACAAGTTTTTATCACACAATACCATCATTCTAAAACGTTTCCTTTATTCAAAGGCCAATCAAAAAAATAAATGATTGAAAATTCACGCATGCGCACACTTTATTAACAGGGGCTTATTTGTTGCTTTCTGTTTCCTTAGAAGAATAATTTTTTTTCGAAAAAATTTCTAAAACAATCAAATGCGGGTGTTTGAATAAAATATAGGTTTAGTTCTTCGCTTGCATTTGAATACAAGGCAAATAAGTATACTAATAGAACGATTTTGAATTTAGATCAAAAACAAGTACTTAGGAATCTAAGAATTTTAATTTACTATATTTCTATTACAAATCTTCTTTAGAGCCCGCGATTAACAAAAGGAATATAAAATACTTTTACGTCTCCATATTACTGTTCTAATTTAAAAACAGAGAATTTTATATATGGTACACTGATACGAGTTTGTTGACGTGTACAGAAAGTTGTGACTATTCTTTGATTTTAAGGTTTGATCAACCTTGTCTTCTAATGTAGGAATTACCACAATCATTTGTGGAACAGAAATACGAATGTTGTTGTTTTAAAACAAACTTATCGTGAGTATTTACATAAAAAAGTTGTAAAATGTGTTGAGTATGTACACCAAAACCTCATTCGAAATATAGAAGGTTTTCATTTTAAAAGTTGATTTACTACAAAAAAGAATGTTGTAACGTGATAAGGATACTAATCAACTCGAACGGATCGTGCATTATTTGGATAGCACCGCGGATTTTTGTTTGTGGTGACACTCAATAGATGGCGCCACATTTAATTTTTTTCGGTCACATACATAAATACATACATACGCGTTACGTCCATTATAGTAAGATTAGCGAAATCATTTATTTTTTATGCAAAGTACGTAGGAGATCCCAACATTAATTAATGAGATTAATTACAGAACTACTGATGAATTTTACATTTTTTTGTTTGTTTAACCCATACGTTACAGAAGTTGGGTGCTTTGTATTAACAAGATTTAGAAGCATCACCATGTCGTTGTAATGCATGTCGCCACGGCATGTCATGTTCTATTTGTTGACCGTGCATCTTGACACTAGTCTTACAGCATAGCTACCATAGCAAACGACTCTATCGTAAGGTTGGCATGTGCAAAATACACACCGTCCTCCCTGCATTTTTTCCATAATTTATCTAACGTACGAGAACGACGGTTTCATCAATCCGATCGCACAGAAATCCATAGATGCTGCGTTCGGCTTCTTGACCAGTATATCAATATATATAATATCATGAAAACCTATTTCATTCTCCAACCTGCTTGAAGCAGCTTGCGTAGACTTGTGCCACTTTTATATCGAAGATACTTTTTGATTGCGATATGTACAGTTGCCTGGAACACGTGGACGGTTTTTGAAGCATATCTTGTTACAAGATGCCGCACTTTGCTTACCTACGGTTGGAATACGACATGTTGCTCCCAATTAATCCGTATTCCTTATTTTTCAATGACGTTAAGAACAAGGGACATTTCCGTCTTGGAAATTCTAAATTTTCGATCTGAACACATCTATAAAATATGAGTGAGGCCTGGCATAGCCTGGTGGTTAGGACGCTCAACTTGCAATATGAGGGTCGTAGATTCGAATCCTCGTTATAATGGGACGTTATAATGTTACGGTCATTCCAATATTCGTTGATAAAAGAGTAGCCGAAGAGTTGGCGGTGGGTGATGTTGACTAGAAGCCTTACCTCTAGCCTATTACTGCTAAATTAAGGATGGCTAGCGCAGATAGCCCTCGTGTAGCTTTGCGCGAAATAAAACAACAAACAACAAACAATAATCTAACAATATGAATATTTTGCATCGGACAGAATTGTTGTATGCATTTCCAAATAATCGATAAATTTTTGGTGGCATCACGCTACCAACGAAATACTAAACAATTGTTGATACATTGCGTTCCACCGCACCCTTATATTGGTTGTGATTATAACGTGACTTGCTGATTTGCTTATTCAAAATCCTTTCAATTTACTGTACTGAACCCTCTATAGTAAGGACCCTGTAATCAACAAAGTCATGGGCGCAAAAGCAATTTCGTACATAAATAATTTAGAAAAATATCTTTAAAAATAAATATATATATATCCCATCGGTAATTATAGGGTTAAAAAACTATAAAACTTTAATGCTTTCGACAAGTGGACCTGTCTTCATTAGGAACAAAGGCATTCTTTGCCCCAAAAGCGCTGAGGTTTTATCGGGTTCTTTGAATGCGATTTACGAACTTTTTTTTATCTTACGTATTCTTAACTACAATGGATTAAATGTTACTATAGACTTATTTTATTTTTTGTTATTATAAAGCCATTTCGAAAAAAAATTACTGAAACGGGCTTTGAACTTTTCATGAATAAGATACGTTAGTAAGGATTTTCCCGTCTACTAAAATGCGTGTATGTATATAATAGTTCATATTTGAACGCATTAAAAAGAAGAAGAAGAAAATATATGCTTTTATTTCTGGAGTCACAATCTTTAATGATAGGCCTACACTGAATACACTTTAAAATGCTGTAAGAGATGTTTAAGCAAATCATCTACGAATCACTGTCACAAAAGGTTTCAAAAAACAAACATTTATTTTTTTATATACATTATTAACGCATATGTTATTGAGTAACTAACAAAGATGACCACTGACAACAGCGATGTCAGACACTCTTTCTCTCATTGTCCTAAGGAACTAACTCAAGAGTCACACGCAACAGAGAGACCATAATTACAAATACTTTTCGGTAGCCATTTTTCTGCAAAGCAATTGGCTGCAAAGCATTGCGATTCCAGTCCGACAGAATTCCCTAACGGTGAAGATGCCGTATTTGGACACATAACCCACCTCTATTGAACAAGTACTAGAGACAAATTACAGAGCGGTGCTTGTGTTGGACGAAGACAAAGTCGCCCTCGAGAACAGGACTTCAAAGGAGAACAAGTAATTATCCAAGTGGGCATTTGAATAGATTAACGTAACTGTCAAAAGCAGACTATTGGAAGCGAAGTTTTGAAACACTGTTAGTAATTTGCCTGATTCACATTTTTAGAACAGTTTATATACGATTTTTGTTAGATAAATAGTTAAGACAATTATTCAGCCAAGCTTTTAAAGTTTGATAACACAATTTTGTTGTATTTAAGAACAGAGACTGGAAATTATTCATGTAAGTACAATTTATAATATTTCTGTTCATTAACAAACTTATGCAAGTGTAAACAAAAGCCAAATTATGAAACAACTGATCAGGTAAACGGGATATTATTTGTCTTGTTTCGCTAATTTTTGGGATAGATATATACAGAAGTCTCTGTATTTTTAATCTGAATGGTATCTTATGCAACAAATAGTCTAAACGGCCATGTCTGACACCATAAGGTTTGGGCTGGGACATGGCAGTCCATATTTAGATATGTTAACCACAGCGAGAGAGAAACCAGTCAGGAGAACAAAAACCCTACACGGCTGCACTTAACTCAATAGAGGGGTTGACTGGCGCTTTTATAATCAGCCATAGCTGAAAGTAAGAAGTGTGTTCAGTAGTATATCGGGGCTCGCCACAACCCCACTTGCTAACCACTATAACCGTGCTCGGTCCTATTTACATCTATTTATTAGCAATTCGCCTTAATTCTTTAAGAATTACTCGATCTTAAAAACAAAGACAAAAAAATCGTAATATGCGTGTCCAACCGAGTTGTTCACGCGTGAGATGTAATATTTATTAACCATGAACAAGATATTTCGTATGAAGCGCCAATAACCAGTGAGATTAATAGCTTGTACAAGGAGTAACAGCAGGCACAGGATTTACCCAAATTTGCTTCATTAAGTTAGATAAAATTCAAACAGAGTTCAAAAGCATTATTCGTATATTTCTTGCAATGAATTTTGTTTTGATTCAGCTCACGACCAAGACTGAAAATTGATTCTTTAGAAATATAGTGTGAGTCAAAGGTCTCGAGCTTCCTTATTGTTGTGAAGGAAGTGGGTATGTAATACCGAAAATCTGCCGACGTAGGGTGTTTAGACATATTTGAGGTCATGTTTTAACGACTTTATGTTACGAAATAAAGGTCAAATCATGACATTGTGTCAGGTAGACTTACGTTAGAACCGTATTTGGAAAATCGTGATAATATTGTCGTTTTTCTGTGGTTTATTGAGCCAAGTTTGTTTGCTACTTGTTCAGCGAAAAGTGGCATTATTCACGACATCCCCTTTCAGGCGTGGGGCGTTATAATGTGACAGTTAATCTCATTATTCGTTGGTAAAAGAGTAGCCCAAGAGTTGGCGGTGGGTGGTGATGACTAGCTGCCTTCCTTCTAGTCTTACACTGCTAAATTAGTGACGGCTAGCGCAGATAGCCCTCGTGTAGCTTTGCGCGAAATTCAAATCAAACTAAACCATTATTCACGACAAAAAGTTGTACTTTGAAATACTTTACTTCTGAAATATTTAGGTTATTTAGTAAGTAATTTGTGTGTTTTATCCAAGATCCTTGTATAACCTTGTATTCTGTGAGGAATAATGGTGCACATAATCCACACATCGTTGATCAGTGTGCCCTTAAATAATTTAATTACACTGTATAAAACCCCTGTAGCCTTCAGGCTTACCACGCTAAAATTGGGTTTCGATACTTGCGGTGACCATACCACAGCTTGACCATTAAGTAGCTTTGTGCATATACTCGTATATTCCTCGGCACTCTTTTCTTGGCTGTGAATACACTGTGTATTCCTTGGCACTCTTTTTTCGTTGTGCATTCACTTGTGTACTTCTCAGCACTATTTTCTTAGATGTGATAGTTGCATCTTAAATACTTTTAAGCTAATTCTCTTCTTGTGTCATTATTCCACGCTTATAACGATGAAATTTATGTGTTTGTTTTAGAATTATTACGCAATTCCACTTAAAGCTGAAATAACATACTAAATGTAAGGCAGCTGGTCAACAGAAGCCACCGTCAACTCTTAGGCTACTCTTGTATGAGAGAAGAATGATATCTGACAGTCACTTTTATAGTGCATTCATGGCTCCAAATTGAACAACGAGAAACTAACGACGGAACACAAAACAAAAATGTGTCAATTGGTATATTAAAACGGACAGGAGAACTGCTAAATGTAGAACTTACAAATTCCTAGTTCTAAATTTGCAAGGTTTTCTCTTTTTATCGTAGTGATTCATAATAGGGATCGTCCATTTGTTCTTCTTTTTATTAATATTATTATTATTATTCCGCTAGCCTACAGCAAAACGGGCGCGAGTTTTACAATCAAACTTGGGCAATATTATTAAACAGATCATTGCGCATTGCACTTTTAAAATTATTTCTATATTTTTTATAAACTAAAAACAATCATAATTCTAGTGCAAACGATGTTATCATTAGCCCATGAAGTTAGTTTTTTTTACAAATATTTGGGTTTTCTTTAAGAAGGTTAAGTACAGGGTGAAACAGGAATTACCAACCAATAATAGGTGAACATTAAATGACTGTAACATCTAGATATTCAATGCTTTGTACACTATATAATCGGTGTCTTTAGGGAACCAACGCCTATATTATGTATGAAGTGAAGGAGTAAAAAAAAAAAAAACAAATACACATAATATTAAATTTTATTAATCACATTTGTAAAATAATTACTTTCAGTCAGGGGAGGAAACGTCACAAAAAGTAATAAATAGATGTACGGATGGCAGTGCCAAAAAGAATGCAAACAAGATAATATGGACGATACAGCTATACATAGATCATACCTACATGACTTTCAATATACAAATTTAATGTTACACTGTAAAATGCATACTTGACTTCAATATTACTGCAGTTAGAAGTTATACAGTTTGTTTATCATGATATCACGGTCTTGTCAGGGTAGGCATCAATGTAGTGTAACTAAGAGCCCAGGACTTACGTACAAGAAAAACCAAGTGAGTCAAAACATATCTTCATTATTACAGACTCTCGCTACGAGGTTGGTCGAATTGACCGTCCTCGTAACCATTTTGTACTTGTGCATTCTACAGTGTAACATTAAATTTTAATATTGAAAGTCATATAGGGATGATCTATGTATAGCTGTATCATCCCTATATTCTTGTTTGAATTCTTTTTTGGTACTGCCATCCCTACAATCATTTTACATTTTCAAAATGTTTTATTAATTGTTTTATATTTCATGTTTATTGGAAATATGACATGCTAAACTGAATCACGTGGTGGTACTTCGTGGTAATGAAATATTTGCATGGGCAAAGAAATTACAAAAAGCAACAATATTTTTTCTTTTTTATTAACTGATAAAAATGATTAAGTTTCTGTTCAGTACTTCACAGTGAAACACTAGTTTCATGAAATTGCATTGATTTATTTTTGTTTATATTCTCTTAGGGTGGACTGGGTCGAGATTATAGAACCTCGTACCAAAGAACACATCTATGCCAATTTGACGACTGGCGAGTGTGTATGGGATCCTCCGCCTGGTGTGAAAATGTAAGTTTTGTTTTTGGCTTTCGCACAAAAGTAAACAACAATTTTTATAGTACTTCTTAGTGAATATTTATACCGCCATTTTAAGTTAAGTTCTACCTCCAAAATTTTCTTTATTTACCTTTTTTTTTAACTTGTTGTTTATCAAATTTTGAGATAGGTTTATACCGTGACAAACTAATGTACCGTATTAACTGGACAAGTGTTCGATGTGGCTAGTTAAGTTTTATAAAATAATTTCAACCTGCCTACGCGGCTATTTATTGTATGCATCATGAAGCACGTGCTTTCCGTGTTATGATTAGGCACTTCATCAGCGGGAGCGTGACATTTCAAACTACGTGGTTGATAGAATAAAGAACCGTGTCGACAGTTGTAAAGTACTGTTTCGATGCATCAATGATTTAATAACAAGAGTTAAGTAAAAAAAAAAAAAAAGGAAAAGAAAAAAAGTTCTTCCCAGTACTATCACTGTGTATGAAGGCCATTTGTTCGGAAAATCTCGAGTTTCTCTCACTGTATGTTGGGTTTTACCCACTGCATCAGATTTCTCTCACTGTATGTAGAGTTTTACCCACTGCATCAGATTTCTCTCACTGTATGTAGGGTTTTACCCACAGCATCAGATTTCTCTCACTGTATGTAGGGTTTTACCCACAGCATCAGATATCTCTCACTGTATGTAGGGTTTTACCCACTGCATCAGATTTCTCTCACTGTATGTAGGGTTTTATCTACTGCATCATATTTCTCTCACTGTATGTAGGGTTTTATCTACTGCATCAGATTTCTCTCACTGTATGTAGGGTTTTATCTACTGCACATACAGTGAGAGAAATCTGATGCAATTGGTAAAACCCTACATACAGTGAGAGAAATCTGATAAGGTTTTACCAATTGCATCAGATTTCTCTCACTGTATGTAGGGTTTTACCCACTGCATCAGATTTCTCTCACTATATGTCGGGTTTTACACACTGCATCGAGTTTCTTTCGCAGTATGTCGAATGTCTCCCACTTTATCGAGTTTCTCTCACTTTATGTTGGTTTTCATCCACTGTATCGAGTTTCACCCTATGTATCGGGTTTTTCTCATTGTAGGTCGGGTTTCACCTACTGTATTGGGTTTTTCTCACTGTATGTTGGGTTTGACCAGCTGCACGCCAAACTCCACTCATTAACTATTGTGTGCGTATTTGTATATCAAAGTTCACTAAGGTTCTGAGTGAAACTCGACAATTTCCAAATAGCTTATATTTCCTATCTTTAGCTGTTATACCGTACGAAGTTTCGTAACTGTTGTGGTTACCATTAGTTCATATCTAATTACTGTAGAGAGACACTCTTAAGTCAGATAAGCTGAGTTACAGTCTAAGTGGGTTCATATTTATATCTGTTATACTGTAGAAGG
>NW_013667455.1:223503-226399 GCF_000517525.1 Limulus polyphemus
CACATAATATTAAATTTTATTACGCACATTTGTAGAATAATTACTTTAAAATACATGAAGGTTTATTTAAAGCGATGTTTTAGATATATATGTTTTATTTGAAAAGGCAGCTTTTCTACTGGTAAAATTTTATACGCACTTAGTGGGGGTTGTATCTTAGTCTATACATATATATATCCATCGCTATGTATTATATATATATTATATAAATGCTCATTATATTCTCAAACAAATCTACATGACAATCTCCAGTCGCAGCTTAAATGTTTACGTCTCAAACTAATGCGATCAAATAGTCAATAGCTACAGTAAATCATCATAAACAGTATCAGTTAGTCTCCTACAACAGATCTTTACAATCTTTAAAAGATAGCATTAAGCTCAGTTTAGAGCATCGGATCGGCAATCTCGATTATAACATTTTGGTAATGATATCAGGAGCAATAGCCATCCAGTCTGCATGAAGCCAATCCATGGATTGTCATTGTTTCCCGACATGGCATCATACACCAACTACGTATTTCATTAAACTAAATTGTTTTAAATATGACTTTATTGCTATTATACACATTTGTGTCCATAATAGACATAAAAAATAAAGAAACAAGTTTATTAAAAACTGTTAATTTAAAAATACAAAAGCTAGATAGCTAGCTTAAAGTTAAAATGCAGTGGCAAAAAGTGAACAAACAAACTTAAGGTTGAGACATAAGATAAATAAATACTTGGGAATTTAAAAACTTGCAAATTGGGATAGTAAATAAGATAAGCATATAAGGCTGGAGATACTATAAACATTATTTACTCAAGCTACAAATCTCTATTTTGACTCCACCAAATGTAATTCTAGCTAAGATCATGAGGTTAAAATTCATTTTAAGATAAGATGCGGCGTTAATTTTAAATGGAATGCCTCTGTGATTTCTTATCAGTGTATCTATGGGGGCCTATGGGCATCACGATTTGCCTATTCTCTTTTTATCAACGTGCTTTATACAGTGTTTGCTCTAAATTAAACAATTCTGTCCTCACGCAGAAATATAACCACTTGATGAAACGATGGTATTTGTCATTTGTAATTTTTTAGGTCCAGTTTCCACAAATTCAAATGAAATATACGCATCGAATAACTGAGTTAAAATATTTTCTGATACTTTTCATGTAGTTGCCTGGAACGACTCTGCCATTTTGCTAACTTAACGATGTCGGTTGATATTACAGGTGTTTGAAGGGAAATATCTATTGTAAAGGGCACTTCCAAATAAATCCTACTGAGTTCTATCATTCATCTAAGTAATAAAAGTGAAGACCAAGTACGACAAAAATCTTACTAAATATAGAAGTAAACTGATCGTTACTTTGAATGAAGCATGAATTAATCTAAGTGTACGTAATACGAGATTGGCAATATGTCATTTCCATAGATAAATATTCCAGATATGTTCTTTCAATCAGTGCTACAGTGAGCTAAAAGCTAGACAGTCTCAAACGCTCTTATGGATTGAAAGAGTATATAGGTATTTGTATACACAAACGATATCTACACCAAGTACATTTTCCTTCCTAAACTCATACAACTTATTCCTTACCATTGAGTCAACTTGGCTGCTTAATACTGATATTGCTCAAAACTGCAGGTCTGTTCTCATATGGTAACTGTACTGTTGTGACATTTCGTCTAGAGAATGTATCCACACAAATAAGCAGAGCCGTAAAGCATAATATTATATAGGATATGGCTGACAGCTGTAAAGTTTGTTTGCACAAAGCTATACACGGGCCATCTACGCTCGCCATCCCTAATTTTAAAGTGATATACTAGAGGTATATCAACAAATATTTAACTACTAAATCTAAATTACAATTTAACTCAGTTTTAGGTTATTAGAAAGTGCCATACGTAACAATAGTCACCGTATTTTCACTACTCTATCGTTGTTGGTAGCCGCCAAGCTAGTCTTGTGACGTTGCCAACCCAACAAATCTTTGAAAGACAGAGCAGTCTCAAACATATTGTTTGCCAGTTTGTGATTGCCTGATACATAGAGGTGATGTTGCCTTTCAGATTCCAATTCCCGGATTCACTACCTTAACTTTTAGACTTGAAAAAATTATCATCACAAACTAAAAGTGTTTCTGTGGTTTTTGTGTTCTTCTTTAAGCAGAAAGCTAAACATTTAAAGTACGGTTGATATTTAAACTTCTATATACTTCAGTTTTGTTTGCACATTCTGTTCTTTTGAAGGAAACGAAGCACATTTTTTTGTGTTACTTACAAATATTGTCAGGTCTCCTAACTTCCGCCAGGCTGGGCATATTTAGCATGGTGGACTGTGAATTCGAAAGTCTTTGATTCGCTTTTCTTAATAGCATATTTGTGCTTTGCACTTTGAGGTCGTGGATGCACTATCAAAGTAAGGGTCAAATCTCACTATTCCATACGAACAGTCTGGTGGTGGGTTCTGTTGCCTAACTACTTTTTTCTCCAATTTATGTTATTTGCCAACAAGATCGATACACACTGTTTTCTTTTTTAATACAACTATGCTTTATTATACAAACAACAATACAATTTACAATAACAGTTATTACAAATATTTATTACGAACAACGATTTATATACCAAAGTTTCACAAACTTACAAGCAATATAAAGTCTTCTTTCTAGTCTGTAACTTCCTTGATATCTTATCAAGGGTTGACGACGAGAGAGTTAATTTCGAGTTGACGTAGGTATAATTCACTTAATGGGAAGCTAGCTAGCCCTGTAGGTCTCGCTGGTCACACGCCGATTACAGGTCGAGTGTCCACCGATGACGTTAGGTAATGTTTTCGATGTGAATCCACTGAAGTTAAATGGTTTGTAATGTTCGAAATTTATAAACGTTTCTGGTCAA
>NW_013667455.1:227063-244690 GCF_000517525.1 Limulus polyphemus
ACTAGAACTGAACGTTTTTTTAATATCTTTAGTAACATATCTTTCAAAATAAAGTTTACAGGAGTTAAGTGACTTATTTCTATAAAAATGTTTTTTTTTATTGTTTCTAGCGACATCTTATTAGAAAAGATTTCAGAGTATGTCCTATGTAGTGGTATCTCTGTAGAAAAATACTTCTATGTGTGTTGTAGCATCTCTCCAGAAAGCAGAGTTTAAATGTATGCAGTAACATCTCTGTATAAATCAAAGCTGTATGGCCAGGTGTTAGGGCGTCCGACTCCAATCTGAGAGTCGCGGATTCGAATTCCTGTTCTACCAAACATGTTCGCCCTTTCAGCAGAGGGGGCGTCATGATATGATGGTAAATTCCACTATTTACTAGCAAAAAAGTAGCCCAAGAGTTGGCAGTCGGTGGTGATGACTAGCTGCCTTCCCTCTACTATTTTATTGCTAAATTAGGGTCGGCTAGCGCAGATAGCTTTCGTGTAGCTTTGAGAGAAATATAAACAAAATTAAACGAATGTAGCGATATATTTTGAGGAAATGATATGTAGGGGTCGTTATGAAACAGATCAGCGACCATAAAATTTTCCCGTTTACAACCACCTTTAAAATTTCTGAATATTAACAATGACTATTTCACAGTATTGGCTGACGGCCCGGCATGGTCAGGTGGTTACGGCACTCGACTCGCAATCTGAGGGTCGCGGGTTCGAATCCCCGTCACACCAAACATGCTCGCCTTTCAGCCGTGGAGGCGTTATAATGTGACGGTCAATCCCACTATTCGTTGGTAAAAGAGTAGCCCAAGAGTTGGCGATGGGTGTTGATGACTAGCTGCTAAATTAGGGACGGCTAGCGCAGATAGCCCTCGTGTAGCATTGCGCGAAATTCAAAAAACAAACAAACAGTATTGGCTGAACTAAACTAAAGCGTATTTTACTTATAAAGCTTCCTAAATCGCTATATACGAGTACATGGAGTGAATCAAAATATCCATATTTAAACTAAGTAACTGTCTTTTCCAGACAAACGTACTGAAAAAGTGACTAATTTTATTGCTCTAATTATTTCACAGATCTTTTCCGTCTGGAGTTCCATGATTTCTTTCTTGTACTGAAAAGGAAACTGTTATATATATATATATATATGATGCGCTACTTTGGGAATATAATTAGATTTGAGGTTAGGTTGGTAGAGATCCTGATGAGTAATAATATTGTATATTTAGAATTAAATTTAATCCAGCATTTTTGTTTTTGGCGGTCTCCCAGAAAAAGCTTCACGGCCACAGCTCCCATTTTGGGAAACACTGTCCTTTACGATCACCTAAGTCTAATTATTCATTATTTATCATTTCATCATTATTAATAATTAGATTTAGATTATCATTTAGGTTATTAACCACGGCACTGAATGCATTTGATATGTTTTTGGAAATCTAAAGAAGAAATGATTTAAACAAATGCTCACCATAGTAGTTAGAGTATATTTAAATTCCAATTAAGTATGTATTCTGTAAAAGATTTTTGACATTTTGTTTTTGAACTCAACTTTTACTTTACATTTATTTTTGCAGAACGATTATTGGGAACATAACTGAGTACAGTTTGGAATCGAAACGCTGAATTTGAGTTAATATGGCAGACTTGAAACCAGTGACCGTTGTGATTGAAAGCAATTGATTTGCAGAACTAAGTTGATAAAAAGGAATAGGAGTTTTTTTTACTAACCTTTAGGATTCAACTTTAGCCATCCTAATTTTGATCTACTAGCCAGAGGAAGGAAGCCAGCTAGCAGCATTTGCTGCCACAAGTGGTTGCGAGAAAGAATAGATGAGACAGTTTATTTCTTTTCCGTGACATACTAGTCAGCTATTTTATATAATGGATAAGTCATATAAAAAAACAAAAACTTATCTAAACTGGAAGTGACTTTCATACAGTGAATATAGAATTTTTTGTTCATTTAGAATAATTCAGATTCATACAAAATACGATTTTTTGGACAATGCTAAAGGCTGTGCTTATTATTAGATAAGTATGCATCTACAGTCTTGGTCAAAATGTTTGTATATTTTGTAACAAATAAGATAATTATTATTAAGATGGAATACGAATACAGCTAGTGCTGTCAAACTGAGAAATGCATGTTATATTCAAAAATCTACGCATGCAATTTGTATAATCAGACAAGTTCTGTAGACACCATGAACGATTTATTAGAACCGCAAACAATTTTATCAGACACCTGTAGAAAGATGTGTAATTCAGAATTTCACCTATCACAACAAAACTTTACCAAACCATATATAATGACAAAATATAACATCAAATTATTTCAAATAGCGTCTGTAATCTTATATCAGTTGACTTTATACATTCAGTATTTGATTGGTCCTCCTTGTACTTTAATAACCTCCGCAAGGCGACGTGGCATGCTGTCCATGAGGCTATTGATGTATTCCACCGTCATTTCATTCCAACCTGTTAATAGAAGGTGCTACAATTCAACTACAGTAGCTGGTTCAGGATCGTGGTTAGCAAGCTTTCCGGCTCAGTTCTGCACAACAGTTCTCAATGGGATTACATTCTGGAGACTTTGCTGGCCCTGGCAATCTTGTAACGTCCTCCTGGTCGAGATAATCCTGTACAATACATGCACTGTGGGCATTTTAATTGTCATTTTGGAACACATAATTATTACCAAACCTTGCTCTAGCATATGGCAGAAATATCGTCTTCATTTGATGCCTGTAGAAGGTGCCATTGACGTTTCCCTGGCGAATATGAATAGCAATTTTTTCACCATGATGAATAGCTGCCCAAACATGTATTGCACCACTTCCTAAGTGTTCCTTGTGAGAAAGACAGTCTTACTTCATCCTTCATCTGGTCAACAGGCAGACGACAAACACGAATCTTACCATCAGCTTTAACAATCAGGAAAAAGGAATAATCTGAAAAGATGACATGTCACCAGTGTCCTAACTCTAATTTGGCATGCTGTCTTGCTCAAGTAACATGATGACGGCGGGGAATTGTGGTTAATATTGGTTTACAGGTAGCCCTTCTTGCAAAATAACCTTATTTGGCCAGTCTCCTATTCACTGTTCTTCTGTAATTAATGTGTTCATGTCATCTCTAGCGTAAGGTGTTACAAGACTTCTTTCGACCGTGACGTGTTAAACTGATCAAAACACGATCATCTCGGGAAGTAGTTTTTCGACGTCTACTGGAACAACGATTCTTGTAGTTCGATAACGTTTTAGGATTCTGGATACAGTACACTGGGAGTTTGCCATACTGTTCTGGCAATGTCCGTTTGCTTCATACCATTTCTGGACAGTCGAACAATTTGACGCCCTATAATTCCTGGCACGTGACGAGGCATGACTACAACAAGTACAGAGAAATTGTCTGAACAAAGCGTTGATCTGTTTCGAAAAAAGATTATGTCTAAAATACAACCTTTTATACAAACCAAGTTTGTGTTTTGACGAAAACAACTTATACAGACCAGAATAACAACACGTGCATGTTTGTCCAATCATACGCTACCTTCTCTGTTACTACTCCATGCACGTAGACAATAATATCAATATAAAACATTTTGGCCAAGACTGTACTAACGCAAGTACCTAAGTATAACTATATTACATTGATAAGTAAATGGACCGGTTCTCAGAGATTCGGATGAGTGATGAGACAATTGAGGATAAGTTGGCGGGGGCTGATAAATTGGGTGAATGGGTAAATGTTTTTTTTTTAGTTTGTTGAATAGTAGTTTCGAAATCTGGGTTGGGAGATTATTTGGTTATAGAGTAGAAAGAGAAGTAGACAAAATGGTTGATGAGGAAGTTGGGAAACGTGTGGTTGGACTGATCGTTTTTTAAATATTTATATTCTACAGATTATTCCCGAGCTGTGTTATTTAACAAAGGCCAAACTGGTTTTGTATACAGATAACAGCCTCAAAGTGGAAGAAAATCGTGGTTTGCACGTTGACTATCGTCTGTCGTCTTTACTTCTGTAAACAAAGCCAGAAAAATTCAGATAAGCTTCTTATGTGCAACGTTTAAAAATGAACGTATCAATAAATAAATAAATATAGACGAAGATGGCAACAAAATTGTCTAAATTTACAAATTATTCTATTAATTGAATGTATTAGCTTTTCTATAAAAATACAGTTTCAAGAACATTTTTGCATTAAAGATAATAGAAAACTTTGTATATTTCATCTAATCTAATTTGATAAATCTGTATTATATATGGCTTACTTATTCAGTTTCGATTAAACCTAGAAGAGTATAAGCACGAAACATGTTGTGTGAATCAAACAGAAAAAAAATATACTGCACCACATGCTTGAAACCAAGCATATCTGCATTCGTGACCAAACTTACATTCTAAAACTAAATAATATAAAAGGCTTGAAGTAGATTTACGGAGTCTGTGTGTGAGTTTTAGCGCAAAGCCACACAGGCTATCTGCTGTTCCACCGCGGGGAATCGAACCCCGGATATTAGCGTTATCAGTCGTAAACTTATCACTGATCCACCAGACGGTATTACAGAGTCAAAGACAGTATATCTAACTTTTTCTTTTATACACTGGATCGTCTTGGGTAAAAGTAATAATTTAAATTGTACGTAAATTATTTTAAAGCCACATCCAGTAGTACATAAACGTATCACCATGATGTCTGTTATTTACCGATTCCGAACTCTGGGTTCACACAGATTCAGGTTAAGAGCAACCTTCGACTTCTCTGATGACTATTTTAATTGACGTTAGTCGATTAATTAAATGAATCTCGTGGTTTCTTTGAAAATGCAAGAGTGTTTTATCTACCACCTGCACTTCGAGTGGTAGTTTCAGAGTGATTAATACTGAGTATCATCATGATCGCCGTTGCTAAGCAACACCCACAACGGGACGCTTCATTAATTATCAGACATTTTATCATTTATAAGGGAGTAGTCGACCTCCCTCCTGCGAACCATGGAAAGCTATTCAGGAGCACTTTCTTCATATTATTTTGCTCCTGAAGAGTTGAAGGTTTCCTTACTGACTGAAAAAGCAATATGTCATTAATCCACATGTGAAATTAGCATATAAAATACCCATAGTAATTTGTTTTCTCCATTCTTGAACGTAAAGCTCACCTGTTTTCTACATTTATCCGCATTCCTTGCTCTATCCATGATTCCCAGTCAAGTTACTCCATCTACTGCCTTTTATCAAACAGGAAGACTTAAATATCTCGACCTTAATTAGACTCGCCACAGCTTGACTTTGAATTGAACTTATATGTAAACACATTACTGTATTGATTTCAAAGTTTTTCAAGTGAAATGCGAATGAAATTAAGCTAGTTTTAGACGCCTCCTGTAGTGAGATTTATGTGCTGCATATTTCAATCATTGAACGTGACACACATAAACTAATCATAAAATTGCTGAAAAATAAAACTCCCACGTTGATATATTAAAAATAGTGTTAAGTACTTTTAACTTCTATAAGGAAAAATTTAATTCAAATACAGTGTATAGTGGTTAACTAAAATAACTTAACTGCTTACGTATCGTATTCAAATATCTACTGAAATGACGTTGTTTTCCTCTGATGTTTAGGAATTAAAGTGCAACTAATTATTATTAATGTTCTTCTATGGTTAGACACAGAATGGAAACTAGCCAAGACTAACCTCAAAATCACTGTCTCGATATTATTGATACATTATATATAAGTACTAAAAAACATTTTGTAAATGTAAAATGATGTAGGATGGCAGTGCCCCTCCAAAAATACAAACAACAATATAGGGATGATACAGCTATACATAGATTATCCCTACATGACTTTCAATTTTAAAATTTAATGTTACAGAGCCAACCCCTATATTATGTAATGCTAAACTGTAAAATACACCAGTACAAAATGGTTACGAGATCTGTCAATTCGACCCACCTCGTAGCAAGAGTTTTTATGGTCTGTAATAATCAAGACATGTTTTGACTGAACTTGATTTCCTGGGCTCTTATTTACACTACTACACTGATGCCTACCCTGACATGATCAGTTATTATGATAAACAAACTGAGTACCAACAGTAAGGAATATATAACTTTCAACTGCAGTAATATTAATGTCAAGTATGTATTTTACTAGTCTAAAGACACCAATTGTATAATGTATAAATCATTAAGTATTCTACATATTACAGCGATCTGACGTTCATCTACTATTGGCTGGTACTTCCTGTTTCACCCTGTACTTAAACTTATATGCAACTTGTAACTACAACATTGAGAAATCCTCCGATTTCAATCGTCTTCTAATGGTGGTTACTTTGAATGCTACTATCGTACATTTTCATATAAATAAAGAAAATCACATTGCCAATTGTGTTTTGCTAATACCATAAAATTTCAAGTTATACTGGAAGGCATCAGTAAATTTGAATTATAGAACCATAAAATAATTCATTTTATTAACATATCAAGACAAAGATTCTAAGTAAGCCAGGAGTGGACAAGTAGTTAGCGTGTCAAATTGAGATAGAAAATTTTGAGATTGCAATCGTGGTATGCCGCTGAACTTATTCCACATTTTCATACGAAGAAGTGTTGTAATTTGGCTAAGAGTAATGGCTTAGCCGTTAGGTACTTCTGACTGGCTGCCCTTTCTCTGGCTAGCCAGTGCATCACGTAAGATTTCAATACGATTGAAAATACCAGTTTCAGCATATTGGATCAACAATTTAAAATGACTTGATTTTGATACTCTAAGAGAAAGACAACCGGCTTAGAGTCGCGGAACGTAAAAACAACAACAAATAATCTAGTTTCTTATTTGTCGACAGACCAGGATCTTCCAGTACTATCAATTCAACGAATGTTTCGTTGTTTGTTGTGAAAAATATGATACAGGTATGTATTTTCATCTAAACTACTCAGTTGAACACAATTTTGTTATCATTAGACACACTGAAGCTGAATATTATAATGAATTTATTATCATATATTTATTTCAATATTAACTTTTATTTAGATTAAGTTTATATTTAAAGACATGCATAGCTTATAGTGTTAGATATATATTGTGGAACTCCGCCTATTCTCCAAAGTTGTAGAAGATGCTCGAAAGTAAGAATCAATAATATATGTATGTACATAAACGCTTAAATGTAGCTCAGTATTGTTACGTAAAACTGAAAATTTGAGAAAGCCTCCACACGCCTATAAATATAACCAATGTGACGGAATGATAAATAAAAAAACACAGTCCTAATTCATTTTCTAAATACTATTGTGTATGTTTATTTTAGTTAATAGTTCTTGGCAAATTGAATGAATAACGATACCTTAATAAATCTCTGCTATTAATAGGTTTTTCCATTAATCTTGATAAAAATTATAATTGTGCAAACTTTTATCAAATTTATGTTGTTACGTATTAAAATTTCGAATGGTCTGAAATTGGGTTAACTGATAATTTAAATTTAGTAGTTAAATTGTACTTTGGATTTAGCAGTTAAATAAAAGCCGATGTATAGTCAGTTTATGATATTTGCCAACAAGATTGATACACACAGCTTTCTTTTTTAACACAAATATACACACAACAATACAATTTACAACAACAGTTATTACAAATAGTTATTACAAACAATGATTTATATAACAAAGTTTCACAAACTTACAAGCAATATAAAGTCTTCTTTCTATTCTTTCTAGTCTGGAATTTCTTCGATATCTTATCGAGGGTTCACGATGATCGTGTTAATTACAAGTTGACGTAGGTATAATTCACTTAACAGAGAGCTAGCTACCTTTGCCCTTCGTTATTCACCAGCCATACACGCCAATTAGATGTCGAGTTTCTTTTACTGCTGAAGTTATATAATATCTTCGTAAAAACAAATGTCCGATATGAATCCACTGAAGTTAAATGAATTGTAATGCTAGAGCTTTGTAAATGTTCCTCGTCAAATATCTGAAGTTTTCCGATTCACAAGCGTTATAACAATCACAGTTATAGTTTCCAAAGTTTATAGCACACTGACTATAACAAACTAATAATGTATACTCTCTCCATTGGCGATTTTTTTTATTTTCGTCACCTTACTATGATCTTGACCCTCCAACATCTAATACTTCTACGTTTTGTCATAGTCCAAATGTATACCAACTTTCGTTTAAATCCACTCAGCCGTTTTCGAGAAATCCGGCTAACAAACACACACACAGGGGTGAAAACATTGTCATCTTCGGCGGTGAAGGTAAAAATTATACACTTTTTCTTATTTAGCTTGGAGATGAATTTTAGTCTTTACTCGTGATTAAAGAAATCTATAGCTCCACTTATTAATTGTAGTTCCAAGTTTTTTAAATTCTTTGTAAAGGATTAATATTTTTTTGTATTTTTAAAATCAAATATAAATTATATAAGCACGCATTTCAAACTTAACTCATGACAGTACCTAGTGACATTTTGATACACCGTGCATCGTAAATATGGTAGAACATGGGTAGCGAAATAACCATTATTTTCGTTGTTTAACCGTTTAAAGTCAAGAGGGAAGTTCACACGCAGAAAAATGTAAAGCATAAGACAGTAATTATTATATGCTTCCGTATCTTTAAGAGTATAAACACGAACTTTAACTTATACCAATGTCACTAGAGGGCACCTTAAGTCATATTGTACATTTAAATTAATATTTTTATGTTTTTCAAAATTAACTAAAGCAGAATACATTAAATAAGAAAAATTAAGTCGTACCTATACGTTAACATGGGGACAAATTTTTCACATTACTTTTGTTCTATAATTCTGTCAAAAATGATCGGAATTTGATGAAACTTGGTGGACATATGTAGAATATAATTCCCTCTTGTCCTGCCAAAAATGGTCCGTATCCATTGATAATTGAAAAATTTTCCTTTTTCTTGAGGGCCGAATATGACCAACGCTACATGGCGGATGTATGCGCTATACTGCGTGTCCCTCTCTAGTCAAGTAATATTTTAAACCGTTCTGAAGTAATAGAAGTCTTTTGGGAAAAAAAAGGAAAGTGAAAATTATCTTCCTTTGAAACTGCTTGGCCGAATTTTTATTATTGAAACATGATTACTCTCTTGGAATATTAAACCAACATATAATTTTTAGCCGCGACACTGCGGCTCATAAAACGGATTTAATTTCTTTTTTCTTTCAAGTACAAACGTTTAGCTCATAGCTCTTCAACGATTTGAGATCTAATTACAGTTTTGGAGCTAAGGGGTCAAAACCTTTCGATTTATGTATTTGACCACGCCAAAGGTCTCATAGATTAATTTACTCTAATCCTGCCTAAATGAATTTCAAGTGCCGGGGCTCTTGTTATAATTTTAGTAACTAATACGTATGATTGGTTCTTTCAAAATCCACAAAAGCACTTCAAAATTTAGTAAAATCATGTTAAGTCAAATTGATAAAACAATGTTAGAGAGCCAAACATTTACTAATTATAATGATGAAACAATGTTAGAGAGCCAAACATTGACTAGTTATAATGATAAAACGTTTGGCTCTCTAACATTATTGACTAGTTATAATGATAAAACAATGTTAGAGAGCCAAACATTGACTAGTTATAATGCCCCTCAACCTTACCACTGAGTCAAATGCTAAGCAATATTAAGAAAACAACTAAAACTTAGTGAAAATAATAATTATTTTAATACATTGTGCAAGTGCAATACCTTGCTTACATTAGGCTTGCATAATCAGGTTACTAATCCTTTTCGTGCCCTCTATAGACACAGCAGTAAGCCTGCGGACTTATAACGCTAGAAATCGGTTTTCGATATCCGCGGTGGGCACAGCACAGATAACCCATTGTGTAGCTTTATGCTTAACCACAAACAAACAAAATACCGTTCATAAAATATTTACCTGTAAGCCTTGATACCTTAAATGTCGCTTAGTTATTTCTATTAAATACAATGATGTTTTGGCATATTTGTTCGGCGACAATTTTTTATATGTCATTGTTGAAATATTTGATAATTAAACCTTAATGAGTCACACTTGTACTAATTACTTTATAATACCTTTATACCATGTATACATAGATATATCGTAAATTATATTGTGAACAAAGAACATTATGAATATACAAAATGCAACCTTAAATACCCTTTTACTTGAAATAAATATTAAACGCATACCAGGCGACTGGACACATTATTAATACCCCACCCACATATTGGTAAACTTTCATTGTTGGCTTTAACGTGTCAGATGCTAGCTTGACACTACAAATGCAAAAATGTAGTAATATTATAGCTAGTCTGCAAGATTGTAGTTAAAAGCAAGGAACTCTTCGACTTTTAAATTGACAAAATGATCGGTACTGTTCTAGCAGAAGCATGGTTATAAACAAATATTTCTTTGAACACCTGTCCAAAAGCATATGCCATTAGAGTCTATCAACAGTAGCAAGCGATAGGATCTTAGTATTTAATGAAGAAAACTGCCAACCGCTGGTGACTTTTGTATGTTTAATTCAACTTGGGCTTAGAAATTTGAAAGTGTTTGTCGTCTTCTTTTTACTAGACCTTGTTTGAATTCAATGAAAAGAGAAAAAAACTGAACACGATTTCAATACAGTGGAGCAATTTGTATTTCAAGTAAACAAGAATCAAAGTTTAAAACGATCTAATGTTTTGGCGTCTTTACTGGAGAGCTCTAAGACAATAGTGTGTGTAAAGTGAATTATATCAAATATATCTGTCAAATTAATATTTGTTCCAGACTGAGCAAGCATAGCATTATGTGTGAAAAACAAACATTTCAGTTTTTCTTAACTCTATCTACAAATAAGAGATGTTCCACCTGACCGGGAAAATATCGCTGTCTATTTCCATTTTACAGGAACCGTTCTCACAAAAAATGCTCGTGACACCCTGGTTCAATGACCCAGTTCAGTAGACAACTAGAGTGAGAGGTATTTAGTGGCTTCCTTGACTGGCATTCTACATAAAAACTGCATGCCCAACATGTAAAAACATTTTGAAATGAATTATATTGAATAAGGGGGTAGGAAACATACAGTATGTCTGCATACTACATATGCACTGTACTATCTTAAGATGTTTTATACAGTAGATTTAACATTAAGGCAAGAAACAGTATATTTTTTAATACTAGGATAAAACAACTAATTATATAAGAAAAACACGTAGGTTAAAAAAATCCATTTAACATAAGGATACGAAATCCTATAATCCGAGCGCTTTCAAAAGATGAACCTTTCTGTTCCCTGAAGAGCACTCTGGTTATAGGGTTTCGTATCTTTGTGTTACAACAAAACAATTGAAACACAGGGAAAAACTTACCATGAAAGGTATTCAAATTATTTCTCGCCAGGTATTCTACATCCGTAAGTGAAGAAATACATTCTTTTCTTTTTTCACAATTACGGTGGTATTTTTAATAAGTTCAAATGTGTGTATGTTATTTGTTAATTGTAAAGTTAGTTTGTGCTGTTACCCTCTCATAGACTAGAGGGAATGCATATCACTCTAGGGTTACTTTGTCATATCAAATACAGGGATTTGACTGTCACTCTTATAGCGCACCCAGACCCCCCCCCCTTCCCCCAACGTGCTAAAACCGTTTCTGGAATAACGGATCATTAGCAGGATGAACAGCCTGGACACAGTAACCACTAGGCCACGCCCATTCAGTTTCCATTCAGAATCTTCAGCATTAATCATAATACAACATTTCTGCTTATAATAATCAGTATCTCTGCCACAGCTGCCAGTGTCCTGCTGGTTTAATGTTTTAATATCGATCTTCAAGGCTTAATTTGTTGTTTTAGAAACGTAGCGTTCAATTCTCTTAGCCAAATGAATCTCTAGCCTGCTGAAAGTCGAAGTTTTTCTAATGGTCTCGTCGGCTCTAATTGACATTTCATGCGTAATCAATACAACGTGTTAATTATGCTATATTATATAAATTGATTTAGAAGAAGTCATAAGTGTTTCTACGTGCAACCTCTGCTTAAGAGCACTTTAATGATTTCTTATTTAAATATTTCATAGGGACGTAATACAAAAACAATGTTCTCTTTATCTGAAAATTTATAAGTGATGCATGGTAAACTGTTATTTTCAATTTAGAATAGGTGGTGCCAGATCTAGACTTGTTGTGTTTGGTCACAAAGAATGTAATAACTTATTAAATAGTATTGCTATCAAAATGTGTACTTTAATTCTTTACCCATCAAGTTTAAAAATATTAATTAGACAACGAATTTTTTTTGTTATTTTACTGTATTTAGAAATAAATAAAAATTAGAAATTAATTTGCAATACTTTATGAGTTCGAGGTATCTTGTAGTAATTAGAGAAGAGAACGTAAATATCTTTTCAAAGGTTTTCTATGATCCAATAATAAGGAATATGCCACAGTAAGGTCAATATATTAACCTCTTATTGAATATTAAATTGAAAACACTTTTTTTTTATAAAAATGGAAACTATAGTTGTCTTTCTAATGAATCATTTCTAGCTTTCTAACGCATAATAAGATGTACACTTACTGAGTTGCGCAGTAACTCCTACCCAATAAAGATTATCATTGAATAGCGGAATGTGTATTATAAATTTTGTTTTAGAGACAACAATTCTTGAAGTATGAACTCTCAGATTCACAATCCGAGTATGCTAACCATTAGGCTACAGCTGGCCTAAAGGTCGATTTGATAATAAACTTTTCCAAAGTCAATAATCAATTACAAGATGTACCAATAGAATAAACTTAATAGCAAAGTTATTATAGAATTAGCTTCATTAATTTATTCTGTTGTCTTTTATTTCCGATTTACACATTTAAGATCACATTTGATTGGACATTATTAATAGTCACTATTTAATAAACAATTGGAATATGATAAATCATAGCTGACCTAGTGACTTTAGACAACTGACCGAGAATCATGTCAAATCGTTTTTGAAATCTTGACTTCAAGGGTGTGGTGGAGTGAATAAAACAGTGGTGAAGAATATTCTTGACATTGTCGTCCCAAGCCTGTGGATGATCTCCTCTTCTCGGTTATTACACATTCATAACTTGCTTACTCGTATTCTGTTCGCCAACTTTGAAATAACGAGGATCTCTTGGCAAGAAGGTGTAGAGAGAATAATTTCTTCTGAAACATGAGACATTGCCAGAATCAATTTCTTCCACTCGATGTCATTATTTCTCGCTGCTAGATACATAACTCTATTTGTGAGAAGAGACATGAATCACGTGCTAAAATAACATGCATTAACAAGATGTTTGAAGACTGGGAGTGTCCGACTACCCAGCTACAACTTTCATTGCTTCTACTGTATTATAACTTTTGGCTGTACTTGTTACCAAGGTCAAAAATCATATAAAAAACAAATTATATATTGCTAGAATATTGAGTGTTCGTGTACGGATTATTCTAATATAAACAGTATCATTAGTTTATAAAATTACATTACATGGAAATAAGGTTCCGAGCGCTCAAAATTAAGATTATAATTGATTAAAAAAGGATAATCTACTCAGTCATAAAACACATCTCTATGATTAAAAAAGGATAATCTACTCAGTCATAAAACACATCTCTATCTTGATTACTCACTTCTAATGATATAAGTCATGAAAATTGTGTATACAGTGTAGAAATATGTGCATTTAAAATTATACTAATTTGAAACTAAATTGTACGGAATAACATTTTGTGTTAGTTACTTGTTTGTAATTAAAAAGGTGCTTCCAAATCATCACTTTTCAAAACATACCACATGAGAAGTTTGTTTGCTGTTAATACATTGAGAGCCTGCCTGAAATGAAGCTGATGAATTACAGAATATTTGTAACAAAATGTTTGTCTGTTTGTAGCTATGCACAAAGCTACACAATGGACTATCTGGCCTCTGCCCACCACGGGTATCGAAACCCGGTTTTTAGCGTTGTAAGTCCGCAGACATACCGCTGTGCCGTAACAAAATGTTGGTTCATTGAAACAAATACGAATCCCATGTTTGTTTGTTAGCTTTTAAACGCAACGCTACATAATATTATATATGCGCTGGGCCCAACGCGGGATCTAACCCCGAATTTTAGCTTATAAAAAAATAAATATATATAATAATAAATCCATCACACTATCCAAATTGGCATCCATCACAAGGGTGACAAACTCTAGTGTCATGTTTTTCAAAGATGGAAAATGGGTATGTCATTTCGTACTGGAACCATGGAGAAGGTGCAATAAGAGTATAGTTTTTGAAAAAATATGCTGAATTCAAAACTGAACAATAGAAAGGTATAATTTATGGTAAAAACATACTGCACTGTCAATTTATCAGAGTATATTATGTTCGTTATAGTAATGATAAAATTGATGTTAATAAAACCTCATTACTAAAGATAACAGAAAAGCAAGACAACTTCACTCTTTCAGAATAAAAAACTATAAAATTTGGTGTATAAATAAACTTTACACCCGACATTTCCACGGCTAGACCATATGAAGCACCACTGAAAGGCATTGCTTAATATATATCTAGATAAACTAATAACATTTGATGCAGTTTAAAACTATAGTTTTCAGCTAGTGTAACGATTGGAAATAACATATCTTTGTTCAAATACATGTTTCTAAATTTTTGTGTTGGTGTTCTGTATGTAGTTAGTGACATTCTTGTATTGTTGATGTAGGAAAGTCTATAACTTAGACATAGTTTAAATTCAAAGTGATTATCTCAATAATGTTTATACTTTCTTGGCTCTGCTTCCGTGTCATGCTCCCCTTGGGTGAGATCATACACATTTCAAGGTTTAGTACAAAAGTACACAAATTTGAATTGGGAGTTTAACTTCCTTAAATATGAATAATGGGGTTGATTGTTGACGTATGGAATTTAAGTATTGTAAGATACAGCACAAGGACCTCCGTCTGACCTAACACATTCTTGTCATCCTTATTCTTGCTTTGATAACATAGAACATAGAAGCCAGTTTGTTAGGTAAAACCCTAGAATGTTCTTATTGTCAATAAGATTTTATTCATTTGGACACTTGTATTTGTTTTCTTGTTTTGTTTTTTTACTGTCAGTGTTAATTTTATTTTATGTATAACATTTCCGGAATGAAATTTATTTCGAATACTTCAATACAACATTAGTATATACGGATTCTTTCTCTCCATTTTTTCTGTCTCTTTCTCTTTCATCTCAACATGTTCTATATTATTCCAACATTCATTTATCTTTTCATTAGGACGTATTTAGAGCCCACGATGGCTCAACGGCAACTCTAAAGGTTTATAACACGGTGAGCAGAAAAAAGTTTATTAATTACAAATTACCATTGTTGGAAGTTTTAAGATATTCCACGTATGTTTAATGCCAGTCACATGAGCTAAAACACATAGTTAAGTTGCTTTTAAGTTTGAAACAATTTACTGTCAACAACTGTAGCTATTATCATTAGAACTAGTAGTATTGCTAGCACTGTAAGAATGAAGAAACAAGCTATTGTAGCTCGTTACTAAGCCTAATGAAATGTTTGTTTAATTTATTTTTTATTTCCTTTAGCATGATGAGTCTACAATGATATTAAATGAATAATTTGTGCAAAAGCGATATTCAAGTTTGTCTTGTTTTTCGTTATTTTATTTAGAATAGGTTTTAAAAATTCCCAAACTTCATATTTGGTTGAACTAAGCTCTGAATAGTTCCTTTGTCTGGAGGAATCGTTAAAACAAATAGCTACAAACAAAAAAGGCCCAGATCATAACCAGTGTAAATTTATTCAGTTGTTTATCCTAACACAAGTCGAACATTGGTCGACTTATTTTACGGCTAGCCGGTCAACCTAAACACGGAGGGGGGGGGATTCCATTTGTCTGTTCACAAAATCAATAACTTCATTTTCAGGTACAATTAAGTGGGTGTGGAGAGCTGGCATTGCAAACGTGCTGGATGTCATGCTGTGGATCACAAAACACAAGTTGCAGTATCGGCTGAGACTCTTAGTCATAATTCTTTTGTTAACGCGTACATACACACGTGGACCGTATTTACCGCTCATATGTATCAAATGCTTTCTTGTTGAATGTTGAATCTACACTTAAAAAACCCTTAGTTTTCGTAGTAATATGAACTGTTTTTCACCTTCATGATAACACGAAGTTTTAAGTTATACAGAGAGTCGAAATAAACTTCACACTTAAGTTTATGTTTAGAATGAACAAGATCACCAAAAATACAAAATTAAAAAAAAAACAATTTGGTGTACATGATATGACAATGAACAAGAGCACACATAAAAACGTTTTATAATGTATGATATGACAGTAAGAAAGGGCACCACACCAAAGCGATTTGGAGTACGTGATATGACAGTGAACATGAGCACTACATAAAAACGTTTTATAATGTGTGATATGACCGTACGAAAGGGCACCACACCAAAGCGATTTGGAGTACGTGATATGACAATGAACAAGAGCACACATAAAAACGTTTTATAATGTATGATATGACAGTAAGAAAGGGCACCACACCAAAGCGATTTGGAGTACGTGATATGACAGTGAACATGAGCACTACATAAAAACGTTTTATAATGTGTGATATGACAGTACGAAAGGGCACCACACCAAAGCGATTTGGAGTACGTGATATGTCAGTGAACAAGAGCTCTACATAAAAACAATTTGGTGTGCGTAATATAATACCGAACAAGAAAACCACATAAAAACGAGTTTTTTGTACGTGATATTAACCTCGGACGATATACTTGTACCAATATGTGTATTCTATATTTAACCATATACTGACTAACCAATGATTTTTCTAGAAATAAATTCTTAAAATTCAAATAACATTGATAGAATGAAAGTAACTGCATCATTACTGTAACACTAACTATATATCAAGACGAAAATATATAAGCAAAACACACATTCTCTCGAAGATTCGTTGCTGTTGTTGCCTAGCTTCAGAAGGTCAACATTATTGCAACAATCGATGTATCATAGAGTTTCTAGAAGTTTACACGAAAAAGCGATTACATTCATACTCGAGAGATAGTTATCCTAAATTAGTTTCTAGGGAAGCAGAAGTGTACTATACAACGTAAACTGAATGACCAATCATTTGCATTTAAAAACGCATGACTGATCGTCAGATAGCTGATTTTCATTATAAATAAACTTGGCATGGTTTTCTAACAGCGTTTTCTTTTGCTTTGTCTTAACTGTGATATTACAAATCTCGACTATTATTAAGTTGTTTCGTGCTAATATCAATGTTTATTTAAATTTAATTTATATTTAGAAATGTACTTAAATTATACTGTTAAATATTTGTTGCGAAATTCCCGCCTATTCGCTAAAGTTGTAGAAGATTCTCAAGTGTAAGAATCAACAATATATGTGTGTACGTAAAGGCTAATATAGCTTTGTAATGTTACGTAATCTGAATTTTCGAGGAGCTCTCCACACGCCAAAAAATATAACCAATGCGACGCGCAAAAAAAAGAGTATCTATTATTGATTTGCTGTAGTTGGTGTATTATAAG
>NW_013667456.1:0-3547 GCF_000517525.1 Limulus polyphemus
CACCAAATATCCTCGCCCTTTCAGCCGTGGGGACGTTATAAAGTGACGGTCAATCCCACTATTCGTTGATAAAAGAGTAACCCAAGAGTTAGCGGTGGGTGGTGACGACTAGTTGCCTTCTCTCTAGTCTTACACTGCTAAATTAGGGACGGCTAGCGCAGATAGCCCTCGTGTAGCTTTGCGCGAAATTCAAAACAAAAATATTTTACAGTGAATGCCTGTGTCTTTATATTAAACATATTCTCTACTCCTGTTTTATATTCGACTTAGATACGTTCTCTACTGGAGTTTTATATTGTGTATAAAACCTTAATAAAGAATGCCTCTAATATACAGACAAAAGCATTCACGCAGCTTTCCAATTATTAAAAGCTCCTAAATGCCCCTATGTATATATATATATATGTGTGTGTTAGGTAAAGTCACGACAAGGAGATAAGAAAATTTGAATTTGAGATCATTCCGGCACAGCTGCTGCTTTTCCACTCTAGTTTCAAAGTTAGCCACCAGGGTGTTAAGTCACAAAAAAAGCCTTGCTCGTAGGAAACATTCAGTAATATAATAAATAATACAAGACCACTCTTCAGCATCAGTATTTTGTAGGAATTAATCGTGAGTCCTGTACTGGCTCCATCAGAACGCATCTGTCTTTCTCTGAATTTGTATTCTTAGTTTTTTACTCTTTTTACGTCTGAGAGAAGAAAGTCGATGTTACATGAGAATGCAAAAAAAAGGGGAGGAGGAATGAATGCATAAGATTAAACGAATAAACAGCTGAATCGTGACAGGAAAAACTAAAGCAAATTCACCATATTGAGAACTTTACATTTAACACATAAATAGATTTTCGAAAAGTTGTACTGTAGGCGTGTGAAGAATCTGCCGTTGTCTAAGGCTGTGGGGACTTTCCTCCTTCCGATGACTCAGCGATACGGTGGGGGAAGGGGGGTAATAACGCTGAAATTTTGTGTTCAATCCCTGACATCCCATTGCGTAGCTTTGCGCTTAATAATAAAAATTAAAAACTAACGTTGTAGTAAGGTGGCCCTTACAGAACCATAAAGTCGTATAATATACGTAACATATATGTGTGTGTATGTAAGATGGAGAAAATATAACAAATTGGCACGGTCAGTACTCAGACATGATTTTCAAGATATATCGCAATAACATAACACAGGGGTAGAATATACTTGCTTCAACCAGTCATACATATTTGGTGAAATAGCAAATGAACATCTTTTTTGGTAGGCTTTCATGTATAGTCCTTTACTCACATCAAAGCCTACAAATTATTCACATCCCACCACAAATAAGGCCTAATGCTTTTCTTTACTCTCCCAGATAATACTTATGAGCCGGAAAGTCGAAGAAACTAGTCTACTGCAGAGGAAGTATCGAATCAAATAATAGATTGGGCTTCTACGTCATTCGCGTAAACCCTTTCTTCTTATTATTTTCACTGAAATTAAACGTTCTGGCGAACAAGAGAAAACTTTCCAAATAAATGAAAATGTTCTTGGTGAGTTCGTTTTAGTTATGAAAAAATTCAGTGTAAAGATATTTTTACGAACATATAATTCCGAGGACGTTTACTATTATTGATTAAAACTGATATAATTTAATATATACTTGAATGACGACAGTGTGATATAACAAGTTGACCAGAAATAACGAGCATTATAAATCGATACGACAGAAAAACTAATGATCAGATTGGCTTACTGTCAACGGTGTTTCCTGTTGTAAAGTATGTTAGTCAGTGGAAATTCCATTAACTATATGTTAAACAACTTTAGGCAAAGTCAATAACTATATTTCTATAAGGAGTTTAGGTTAACACAATTTTAATGATATATATATATATATATATACGTATATCTATAAGCAATTTTACACGTATTCAACAAATTGACAGTATGGGTGATCCAATGTTATCAAGTTATCTTAGTTACTAATGGATTTAAGCACATCCCTAAACCCAACATAAGTTTGTAGAATAACTGCTAGTGCTTTACGTTAGGCATGCGCAATGATGATGAAAGTGAACTATTATGCTTCCGGCATCAGTTAAAAATATCAAACAACAGGTAGGGAGAATAGTTCAATTAAAAAATTAAAAGTTAATTATAAGAGTCGAGTACTCTACGAAAAAATGTCAAATAAATATGACCAATATGTTTTCCGAAATGAAACAATATATATGATTTGTAATGTAGTATATTTAATATTTTAGCGTCGTAAGACAAGAATCACTCTCGTGGTAAGTCGACCTTAAACATTCTTACACGTGAAAGAACAAAATAGATATATTTTTAAACAAGTATAAAAATCAATATAAATCCAGTAGTTATCTTTTTAAAATGTTATAGTAAAAGTTTTCAAAAATTGATTTTAAAAAAATCACTTAAAAACTTATTAGTTTAAGTCAATGACCTCCTTAAAAATATACTGCTTAACTACGTAAATTAATTGGATACATTAATTTTAATAATTTTGATTAAGATATAGATCTATTATAATACTAACACACTTATTATATATATATATTAGTCATTATATAGTATAATTTAAGTAAAAACTACTAAATGCCCCCAGTGGCACAGTGGTATGTCTGCTGACTTACAACACTAGAATCCGGGTTTCGATACCCGTGGTGGGCAGAGCACAGATAGCCCATTGTGTAGCTTTGTGCTTAATTACAAACAAACAAACAAAAACTACAATGGCTCTCAGTGCCGCGTTAATGCTCCTGGCATGGCCATGTGGTTATTAGGGCGCTCGACTCGCAATCTGAGGGTTACAGGTTCGAATCCCCGTCCCACCAAACATGTTCGCCCTTCAGCCGTGAGGGCGTAATAATGTGGTGGGTGGTGATGACTAGCTGCCACCCCTCTAGTCTTTCACTGCTAAATTAAGGACGGCTAGCGCGGGTAGCCCTCGTGTAGATTTACGCGAAATTCAAAACAAACCAAACCGGTGGATCCTGGGTGAAATACAAGCTAGTGCTATCCCCCCCCCTCATTTTTAAGAAAATATCATACAATATTATAAACTAAATTTATTACTGATAAAAAATTAAATTGGTTTATTATTATTTTATTATTTATTATTATACTTGCAGCGGCGGCGGGCCCTGGGCAACTGCCCCGTTTGACAATTGAATGAAACAGTCCTGAGGGCTATATTACTTTCAACCGAATAACTATGAAATGGCTTATAATATCCAATCAAGCTAATTATATGTTATGATGTATCGTATATAGAGATCGAGAAAGATTATTGGAACATCAAATTCATTATTACAGTTTTAATTAATTTGAAACGCAACAGTAATTACAACTTAGCATGTGTTTTATCTTGATAATAAAGAGATCGTTAATACAGACTAAAACACGATGCTAAAACGCAGAAACAACCAGCAATAAACCTTTATCGCACACCTTTGGTATAACTGTATTGTGCTGCCATCTTCCAGCTAAACAATGAGATAGAAACAGAAGCTGTTCTTGTTTTAGTTTGTTTGTTTGTAATTAAGCACAAAGCT
>NW_013667456.1:4492-13414 GCF_000517525.1 Limulus polyphemus
GCTGTGCCACTGGGCGGCGTTGTTAGTGAAAAGTCCTCCAGTGGGCCAGTAATAAGTTTATAATGATAAAATCTGGGGTTCGATTCCCTGCCGTGGACATTGTATAGTTTTTGCTAAAGCTGTTGCTGTTGTTGTCTTAATACAAAGCTAGCTACACAAGTTGCAAGTCCATTAACTAACCGCTGACCTACCGTGGGAAATAAAAATTTATTCATTATGAAAATATGAATACAATTAGAACATAAAAATCAGACAGCATCACTTGCGATATTCTTATACCAAACTATTTAATTTCATTGTATTCGTTTTACACATGAGTAAAAAAAAAAAAACAATTTGTGTTTCATAACCATAGCCACTGAAGAGAACATCACAGACTTTTGTAAAGTGGGCGAAATGAAATATGAATTGAGTATATTTTTCAAAAAACGTTTTATTTAAAGGATGATACTATTTCTACCGGTCATATTACAAAAACCAGCCTTATTAATTCTGGTTCTGTTTAATTGTTTGTTGTTTTTTTCTTTCTAGCGCGCCACAACAAAACTTCGACACTCGTCTAAATTGTTAAAATGTAAACGTTGTTTATTAAAATTGTATTATATGTGTAATTAACGATGCCATCGTTATGAAATATGAGATTTTTATTTACGAAAATAAAATGTTTTATTAATTTTTAAATGTGTTCACAGATTAGCTTTGTACAGACGCACCTAACCTTAATTCTAAAATTAAATTATTCGCGCTACCCTTACACACATATCAGCAAGCAAGAAATTTAATGATGTCAGATTTGAAATTGTTGGTTTAGCAGTTGTGTTATACTACTTTGAAAGATTGAAGGGATGTGTTGATGGCTACTTCTAGTATTTATTGGCTGTAGAACTACTACGGCTGTCATCGAGTTCAGGGTCAAGGACGTTTATGTGTGACACAATGAGTTGATAATTTATTAGATTTGATGTCCTAAAATACTTTAGATATTAAAATAAAGTTGATAAAACAGTAAATAGGGAAAATCAGCTTCAGCTCGAAGTGAGATTGGTATTAACGCAATTTGGTTAAACGCAGTGATTAAATTGGAAATCTGGAGCTGAGAAAAGTCCAGTGCATGGCTCACTAGGTCAAAAGTCGAGGTTACAATAAGTTACGCAGTAATGAAAAATGGATCATTATCTATGACAAGGCCAAGTTGGCCTTGCATCAATATAAGCTGTGCATGGATCCAAGCGTGGGTATCATAAAGTGATAAGTAAAGAAATTATTAAAACCACAATTCGAGAGTAATAGGGGATTCAAAACATCAGACCAATTCTACTTTCCAAAGTTTAACATACCATTCTTGTACTGCGAAAAGTACATTATACACAGTCTTTTTAGACCTCGTCAGCTGTCTCAGTCGAAAGAAAGTGTAGTTTTTTGTCTGGGTATTTTACCAAAAGCATTGCCATCATGTGGGTTTCGCGATTCTAGAAATCAAATGTCATCAGTTTTGACGACAGGCAGAGTTATACAACCTGAAACGGCTTTGTGTGACACGGTCAAAGGTTTGCCACGGCCATCGCTTCAAGGCCTTCCTAATTGTACAGAATTATCCGCAATCTGAATGTTGCCTGGTGTTCGCCTACTGCTCTTTGTCGGCCCTCCACAAATTTCAATAGTTCTATAATGTTTAAGCTCCCCATGGCCCCTTATTCCGTATAGCCATGCGGGTTCTTCTTAGTGATTTTCTTAGACTTATCCTGAATCCAACCCTTTAATCACAGGTTACACTTTGTTAATTAAAAAATACAAGATTCTACTTTTAACCAACATATGTCAATAATGTCTGCAATAACTTTTAAGACAAACAAAACATATTTAATCCTCTATACTCATAATTCACTTTTAAATTGAATTACTCAAGTACTAGAATAGCACAAATGTAGATTTTTTTATTTATTTATGTATTTACAATATATAAGTTTCGTTCATGAAATGTTTGCTCACATGTTGGTTGATTTGTGCAAATGATGTTAATCACGTATTAGCTGAAATTCATTACAATTACTAATTTAATTATTTAATTATTTTAAAATAAATTTAATTGAAAAACAAAACACAAGATAATATTCTTCACTTTGTTTAACACAAACTGTATTTTATTATGAGACATTTCTATAAACGTAAATAAAATAAAAAAATAATGTTACCAGAATGTAACTTTATTAGCTCAATATTTCGCTATCATAGCTTCGTCAGGAGCTATCGATATCTTACAAGTTAACTAATCCACTTAACTCTTTAACTTTAACTGACGAAGCTGTAATAGCGAAATATTGAGCTAATAAAGTTATATCCTGGAGATATTGGTCGTGATTTTATTTACGTTTAAAGAATAAAAATACAAATTAAGAAATGTAAAAAATGGTATTCAAATATTAAGATAAAAGTACATTCTAATTTAAATTCAAAATTAATTGCACATATTAATGTTTGTCAGATAAAGACATTGTAAACTAGGCTACAAAACTTTCCCTGTCTGTAGATTTATAATTAGTTCGTATGACAAAATAGATTAAGAAATGTCTTTTTTTTTATATTTTTCTAAAGGCGCGGGTTAGTCCTATGGAAGATATTTTAGATTTAGCGATTCTAATCTTTGCGATACCAAAAAATTGTCCCCGCGCTTTTAGCTGTAAGTGCGTTATGAAATTGACTATTAATCCCTTATCGTTGATGGTGAGTGATAGGTAGGTTGCTATTGGCTGGCTGCCTTCCTTCCGGACAGTGGTTCAAAATTAGGGGCAGTCTTTGTAGCTACGCCATAAATACGAAATACACTACTTTCTAACCAGTATTTGGTGAATACTGAATTACATTTTTCCTCTTCTGAGCAAATCAAATGTGCTACAAATAGTTTGATCCAAAAATAGTGAGTTTGGCCATCAATCTTCTAGCGCACCCACGGCCTCAAATGCGGGTCGCATTTTTGCAACAACTGGCCGCGAACCATGAGTCTTCGGATTCAAAGTCTGGGCATGTTAACATCCCAGGTAGCTTTGAGCTATTTTCATATAAGCTTCTGAGGTAGGCAGCAACGGCAAAAACTGAAATAGTCCATGCACAACCTGAAATAACCAAAACTTTTAGAGAATATAAAGACAAACCTGCAAATGCAGAAAAAACATTTCACTGTTTAGAAGGTACAATATTTTTAGAGTACGTGTGACGTTAGGTATCAAAGTCTTTGAAAATATCAATACAAAAGACCACAAAAAAGAAAAACTTTAAAATTCTAGCGCATTCGACCGATAGGTGGAACTGTCTTCATTAGGGGCAAAGGCAAGTTTATCTGTCGAAACTCTCAGATTGTATTAGTTTTTATTTGTTTGTTATTCCTTTGCTTTAGGAATAATGTCACTAAATAACAACTGCAAAATTAGTTTAACATTTAATATCAGTTAAACAAAAGCTTTAGCCAAGTTCGTTCATTGTACAGTTTTGTTGCTGCTGTTGTCTAGGGAATTTGGGCAAACTACACCAAGGCTATCTGCGTTAGCCATTCCTAATTTTCAACTGGTGGACAAGTGAAAACCACCCATCACCAACTCTTGGACTACTCTAATCAATATTGTAGGGTCTGCCCATCACCCCCAAGGTATAGATTGAATTTTTGCGACAGCGGAGCGCGAATTATGGACCCTCGGGTTCACAATTAGGCACGTTTCCATTACGTCACACCCGGCCCACACATTGTGCAAAAAAATAGCAATAATACGTGAAATGAAAATAAAAAGGAAGGATAGTAAGGTATAGCGGTGAGAAAATGGTTAATTAATTACTTATCTGACAACAAAAAATCAAATGAAGCTTAGTCAGGACTATCTTCTCTGGTGTAAGTTGTATCTGTTAGTTAGGACTATCATCTCTGGTGTAGGTTGTATCTGTTATTCAGGACTATATATCTGAATCACATATGTATACATCTGAATCACATATGTATACATCTGAATCACATATGTATCCATCTGAATCATATATTATACATCTGAATCACATATGTATATCTGAATCACATATGTATACATCTGAATCACATATGTATATCTGAATCACACATGTATCCATCTGAATAACATATGTATCCATCTGAATGATATATGTATCCATCTGAATGATATATGTATACATCTGAATCACATATGTATACATCTGATTCATATATGTATACACCTGAATCACATAGGTATACATCACTTTCCTAAGCAGTAAGTTACCACCTATTTGATCTTTATTTTGTTTCGTCTCTTTCTTTTGGTTCGGACCAATTTCACGAAATACCGTCCACCATTAACAGATACAACTACCAGAGAAGGTAGTCCTGACTAATAGATACAACCTATACCAGAGAAGATAGCCCTGACTAATAGATACAACTTACACCAGAGAAAATAGTCCTGACTAATAGATACAACTTACACCAGAGAAGATGTATGTGATTAAGATTCCAGTATTCTGATTGTTAGCTATATAATCGTGATTTGAATCACGCAAGTCTGCTGATTCGTGTAAGTAAAGAGCATGAATGGTGTTTGTTACATGGAAGTATATTAATCTTTCCGTGATTGTGAAATCAGCATTTATAGAATGATATACTCTCTTAAACTTTCTGAAGACTTTCCTTGAAGGAAATAACAAGTTTGGTGAATCTGGGACACAATAATTAAGCTATGCAACATGACAAATCTGGGACGTAGTGTACAGTAGACGAACATTACAACACTTTATTTCTTGTGTGAATTCGATCGTACAATAAATACAAATAGATTTATTAGACATAACAATGATTTCAGTTATAAACAATGGAACTTTCCTACCGACCAAAGAAGTTCAATAAGAAACCACTGCAGTAGTCTCTGTGTTGTAACTACATGATGTTTAAACTGTAAATAAATAGTAAAGATATATTCAAAGCAATGTGTTTGGGGAAAAATTGCGATAAAGAGAATTTAAAATATTTGTAAAAACTATTAATAAGATTTCACAGCCTCAGAATGTTTAATTTTGTATGAGATTACGTTATAGATTGCGCTTTTATTCATCCAAGCTTCCTATACGACAAAAACAAAATGTCTGTTTTAGGCCGTTGTTTTATTTAAATGTCACAACTTAAATTGATGACCTACTGACCTCTTAACACTCTGTCACGCAATTTGTCATCCAATGAGTGATTATTTTATTTATTTAGAATGTCAGGTAGTAGCAAGATTAAACGTCTCAAATCGTATTTTTGATGAAACATTAAATCCTGTCTTTAAAAAGAGTTCCTAACAAGTTGGCAAACAAAAATTTATAAGCATAATGAAGTGATTTTTTTTGGGGGGGACATAAAACATGTTTCTACAAAACATATAGTATGTTCCCCCCAAAATAAGTCACTTTATTATGCTTAGCCTCCAGTGGCACAGTGGTATGTCTGCGGACTTACAACGCTAGAATCCGGGTTTCGACACCCGTGGTTAGCAGAGCATAGATAGCCCATTGCGTAGCTTTGTGCTTAATTACAAACAAACAAACATTATGCTTATAAATCATTGTTTGGCAACTTATTATTATTATATTAGCAGAATGTGCTTTCATACTCAAATATCAGGCGCTCTTGATAACACGCAAAATAATATTTCTTCGTAGAATTCAGTCAAAATTACTGTCATCTTGAATTTCCACAAACTGTTTCGTTACGTTTCCGATAGAAAGTAACTACTGCCATGAGATAGGTCATACACGCGGATGTTATCGTGACAGTGCGAACATCAGCAAAATCTAGTTTACAGGAAAACTAGCAGTTAAAAAGATAATAATAAATCAAAAAAGAAATAAATTCTTAAGCTCTGCCAAAGTAATAACACTCTATTGCTGAAAAAGAATAAAAATTCGTGAATTATAAAACAATAGTAGCATGACTTCTGAAAAATTTACATTTCTAGTTCCCTGTTGCCAAGTAAGCCAAATATATTATGAAAATGTGCCTCGACTTAATACGAATTATTTCTGAGTTGTCCCATAACATACTATAAATATATATTTGTTTCTCTGTTTTGTTTGTCAAATTTCACATGAGAAAAACTTGAGTGGTGATTTATAACATTTTTAAAAGTATTTCAACTTGAACTCCCTGGATTTTTCCCCCCAATGTGTTTGTTTCTGGGAAGTTATGCACAAAGCTACACAATGGGTTATCTAAACCACGGGTATCTAAACTCGATTTCTAGCGTTGTTAATCTGTAGACTTACTGCTGTGCCACTGGGGTGCCTTCCTACAAAGGGATAACGGTGCGTTTGAGGACTTACGACGCTAAAATTCGGGGTTAGCTTCCCCGCGGTGGACACAGCAGATAGCCTAATGTGGCTTTTCTCTAAAACAAACAAACAAAATCAAATGCTTTTACTTTGCATATCTTAATTTTAGCAACGTTAATGGAAATTAAGAGTTGTTCAATTGTGTAGGATCTCCAAGTTAGATAACTTATCTTTAACAGATTTATAATGTTTTAATTAATCAAGACAAAATAAGTCACTTAGTTAATCTATTCTGCTCTTACATGATCCTTGGTAAAGATTTTGAAACTTTATTATTCATGAATTGTTAGATTTTATGCGGTATATAGGTGAAATGAGATTTGTTTTCATATACAATTTCAATACATCTACTGGATATTTAGGAATTATTAATCAGAAAAACATTATCCCGTAAATATATATTTACAAAGTTGAGTAACTGAGTCTATAAACATGTGGTATGTAAACATACCATGTGTCATAAAGCGAATTATATTTTGGTTATGGTTTTGTTTATCATTCATTTATTATTCCTTCTGTCGTTAAGTTTATCTACGAATTTTTAGTTACATTAAAATGCTAACTCACCTTTTAGCTGATCACGTTTATTTTAAGTAAATATGTCTGTATTATGAAACTGGTGAGGTACAGATATTATTAATGTAGCAAAAGATTATGTAAAGTTATGATCACATGAGATGTACTCTCGTGACCTAGTGCAACAAATAAATATCCTGCCTTGAGTTTCATAAACTGAGTCACAAGATAGTGACTCATTATTGTTTATCACTCGATATTCTTATTAATATAGAAGGTGATTTTGGAATATTGTTTATTTTTTGGAATTAAGTTTTTTCTTCTTCTGGTTCTTTTTCCTGATTCTATTATCTGAAATAATTATTATTGATAGTTGGTTTTATTGTTCATTAACATTAGTATGAAGTCCTGTATTTTTGGGTAAGTGATAAATTTCATTCAAAGTGTTGTTTCAATTTAATAAATTGTTTTTTTTTTGTTGAATCCTGGTTGTAGCGGCGTATTATTTTAGACTGTTAGACGAGCACGTTTTAGATCTTTATTTCAATATAGCATTTTTTCTCGAAGTAATAAATTATTTATTGTATGTGTAATTTGCATATTACACATAGTAGAGTAAGTCGTTAATTTAATGTTGTTCTAGCTGTCTTTGTTCCTTTGTCATTCTCTGGAGATAACACCTGTTCTACTCATATTAGGTATGACTGTAATGCTGCAAGTTATGCGAGGATCTAGACAGTAATATCTGCCAATGGTAGATCAGGTGATATATTAAGGTCAACCTCACCTAAGTTTGAACTAAAATCACCAGTCGTAGGTGTAGTGCTAGTCACTCTGGGTAAATCTGACATTACTTGTTATCTAAGCAAAGAATGACAGATTTAAATAGTCTGGTAGATGGTTTGGAAAGAAACTGTCTGGTACATGATCTTGAAGAAGTCAGTTCCGATCCAATAAAAGCAACAGTACGTCCTTTAAGCAGGTACACTCACTGTTTTTTTGTTTTTAATAAGAACTATAATTTTGTATTTTACATTGTATCCAGCCTCTTTATTTCATTCTTATGAACTCAGACATTAAAAGAAACTTCATATTACTTTGTAATTAATATTTTATCAGCGCTGCTTTAATTCACTGGAAATATTCCATTTTTCTAAAAATAATCATTTTCACTTGAGTAAAGCAGAAGCATTTTAAAAGCATTTATATTTGAAAAAAAACAAAAAAAACTTAAAACTTAGGTAAACTAAATACCTGTTGTGGGCAGAGCACATACAGCCCTTTCTGTAGCTTTGTGCTTAGTATACACTAAACTGGCTAGTTTGTACCAGGATTTACGTTCCTACTACTCTAGTGTGAATGCGTATTTTTGCATACAAATTCGAAACTTCATTAACGTGCCGAACTGTATTGAATTTTCTTAATATATTGTTCAATACACTTACGTGCGTGTATGTATGAATCAGTTGAATGTTTATCCAAATGTTAAATATAAATAAATCGATCGATAGAGAGAGACAGATGGATGGATTGATAGATAAGTAATCTGACAGACAGATGTATGCCATACTAATAATGATGGAAATATTCTCTTACAAATATACAAAAATTATATACAGAATATGAACACCTACGGATCAAAAATTCTGCTTTTCATTTTTTCCATCTTATGTTATAACTTTGATTTTGAAGTATGTGATGAAAAATAGCAAATTCAAGTTTTTTGCATAACATTTTATTTATTTCTTTTTTTTTATGCGCATATAATGGCATCACATGAAAAGCATCCTTTCATGTAGCAGAAAGATAACAATGCGGAACAGGGACGTCGCGTGAGTTTTGAGTTTTGAGAGCGGTAAATCATCGGAATAAAAAGTTTAACAGAAAACCTGTCCAGGGCCACTCTGTGATCCCAGTCCTGGGCCGCTTAGCCATCCCAATCCGCCCCTGGTTTTATTAAAATGACAATAAATAAATCATAAAGGTTAGAAATGTGTCATAACTTTCTAAAATCGCACATTCAAATATAAGAAAGCGAGAAAGTACATTCCTGTGTCTTTCTGT
>NW_013667456.1:13724-21848 GCF_000517525.1 Limulus polyphemus
ATGTAGATCGGCCCAAAATTGAGTTGGACTATCGGCCCACCGGGACAAGTCCCGGTATCCCGATAGGCCAATCCGCCCCTGATAATGGCAAACTGGATGTTAATATACTGAGTACAAAAGTTACCGAAGTTGGTACATTTGTTATCATATAATTAGTGCTAAAGAAAACGTTACGAATAAAGTTCAAACAATAATGGTTGGAAATGGCTTGAATGGGTAATGAAGAAAAACGTTAATATAAGTTTAACATAACAGCAAATGTACAACGTTTCGACAAGGTTTTGTCATCATCAGTACCCATTCAAGCCGTCTCCAACCATTATTAGTCTCAAAGTGGGTTCCTCGTCATCGAATTTAAAGTTCAAACCAATTTATTTATTGTTTGTTTCGGAGTATGATACTAAAAATCATATTATGTTTGAAATAAAACAACTGTATTGTCCCACCATGTATTAGAAATTACTCATTTTCCAAAACCCTATATACAGTAATTTTTGTGATTCCATAAATTAATTATAAAACTCAGACTAACTATATTTATTTTTTAACTCTTGCCAATTTGAGGAGACAAATTTTATTTTATTAGGACATAAGCAATTACTATCTAACAAAATCATAATCAAAATATAATTCGCTATATCACACATGGTATGTTTACATACCACATGTTTATAGACTTTCAATCGAGAAATCAGCCTTGTTCAATACTGGTCTTATTCCTTGTGCTACTTACACATGATCAAGGCATGTCTCACACCTGGGTATGCTATGTTTAAACATTTATCATGGACGATATGGGTAAATATTTATTTCTGGATCTTGCATCTGTATTGTCTATTAGCCTCACTGTATTTAAGTTTTGATATTCCAGGAGGTTAAGTTCTCCCTACTTTCATTTGGAACAATTAATGGTGCGTGTAGCACCAGCACTTTGAGAGAGATTATGTTATTGTTTTGTTATATAATATCATACTCTCTCAGTCTAGAACAGATTTCTTCAGACTAAGATAAAGTATTATAATGTTTTTTTCCTGTAATTTAGAAGCACTGACCAAAGTTCTTTGTACTTGTAATTTAACTTGTTGTTGTTCTATTAAATAAAGATGTATTTTACTTTTTAATATCATGTCCAGTCTCTTCTTCAACTCAGTCAACTGGATTTTCAGTTTTAACTCAATGACTCTTGTTCTATTCATTCCTTCTGTTATTTATGGTACTACTCTTACCTGTAAGATAATCAGTGAACCTGAGAATACCGCAAAATGAGGTAGTAAGGTAAAATTATGGAGTTGTGAACAGGGTTTATATTTACAGAGTTTTTAACTTTTAATAGGTGTACTTTTTCTGTGCTCTTTTGTAGCATAAGTTTCGCACTTTGGTAAATCCTGGAAATTACACACTTCAGACAGGAGACTTATGCACAGAGAGAGAAATTTGATTCTAATAGTAGATCATGATACAATGAATTAACAAGGTGTATGAGAAGTCCAATTCTGAGCATAGGTTTTCATCAACGCTGCAAAGAGCCATGCCTACTATCTCCATCCTGCTGCAAACTCAAGAATGAGAACCACAGCCTGAGATCCTCAGAGTTGTGTAACAGATTGTACTACTGAACATTATATTTGACTTACAGAAGGTATAGACAACTGAGGGTCAACAAAATGACTTGAAAGCTGGAGATCCTGAGGCTGAAGGGAGAAGTTTCTATATAACACCCAGACTATTGCTGATCCAAACATCCCAGTCTTATGCATTGTCACCCAGGACCAACTGAAAGAGATTTAAGAGACCACTGTCAGTTGTAATTGTCTGCCATCTGCAGAGACAACAAATACCAAGTGGCAAAGATGGTGACCTGTGGGGCAGGTTACGGCCTCCCTAAGATGAAAGCCATGATACTGGAACCATAGTGAATCATGAAGTACCCTGGAGTCATGCACAGCTGGATTGCGAATTTCCTACAGCAAATTGGTATTCTAATGCTCAGAAACATGGATAAAACACGGGTATTTCAGCATAGTATTACTTGAAATACCACTAGATATGCCTTGTTTCTGCAGCCACTGGTCCCTATTAGGTGGAGCAGATACCTCTTCTATTATTCAGTGATACAGAAAAGGAAGACCTGGACCACTTCTTAGAGCATTTCAGGTAGATCACAGCTTGGAATGGACGGAATCAAGAACATGAGGTGAAATGCCTGATTCTGAGTCTCGACAAACTCAATCAAACACTTGGAGAACTAGCAACTCAGTGTCATTTTTTCTTCATAGAGAACTAAGCTATCCATTGGGCCACATTCAAGGCACATAGTAGCAGCCCTTCAGAGAGCTTGGCCACTTATGCAGAAGATTAGTATCGCCTACATTGGAAGGCATATCACATCATAACATCAGAAATTTGCTAGGATACTCTCATGTGAAGTGCTGTGGCATCATTTGGATATTAAGAACAAAATACACCCTAACAGAGGTGGCATTTGTAGTTATTTGGCTTGGTGTGGTAACTTTAAGTAAGTTCCAGGAATGGAAAAAAACACAGTGGCAGCTACAACAATTGTATCACAGCCAGACTGATGACCTGAGATACATACAACATAAAAGTTCATGTACCACTGACTGCTACACAGATGAAGACACATATTAGCACCACGACATATCTACACTGGGTACCAGCAAGTGGGAGAAGTTTCACGGGGCTTCCCATGATGTTGTGCTGCAGCAAGTACTGCCAATTCCTCTATCTAGATATTGTTCTGAAAAGGAGAATCGAAGTGTCTGCTTTTGTTGTATGGTGATGGAGCACTATGGAGTAAAATTCCCATATTTTGCCCTATAACAAAATAAACAAAACTTCTCATTGCACCAAATATCTCAGAAGGTACAAGAAAGTTGTAGGTAATATATTATTGCTGCTGTTACTCCCACTCCAGAAAACAAATTAAAACCAAGTAGGGTCTGGCCACCGTCCTTGGCAGTGCGGAATTCAACTTGCATCAAAAGATTTGTTGATCAGCCCAGCTCAATTATGGTTGGGTGGTACAGAGACATGGGGTCGAGTTTCTGGTTGAAATCGGAGCCACCAGAACTTTAGTTAATCTTGCAGTATATTAGTCACTCCAAGTGAGACCATCTCTATGGCAAATTCATACAGTCTTCGTTCTGTAAAATGGTGGTTAACTGGAAGTGAATGGAAAGGCGTGTCTCTAACTACTTGTAAGTAATGTCACCCACAAGATGAAGGTAGTTGTCTACAATTTTGATTCAAGTATTGAGTTATTGAGGACAGACCTAATGCAAAAGCTGTTAATAAGTTTTTCTTGTATAACAAGTGAACCACAATTCTATGAAAAACATCCCATGCTAGTGATATCAGGCCCAAGACAGTAGACAGCACGAGTGCATGTTGAGGAGGGAGTCACAGTACCTCAAAATGCACAAGAGTGCTCTATAGTGCACTACTGGCCGAGTCTAGTGCATTATTATCATCTCCTGTTGTGATGGAGCCAACATATGAGTCGTCAGTTATCTAACCAAGAGTTAACACAGTTTTGGTGTTCTCAATAATTATGGCCATTCAACTATTCGCTTTCTTGTTTGTAATAGTTAATAACACAATATGCAAAGTGGAAGTAGTTGTAACTAGCTGTACAGATATATGACACCTGAGAGCAAGTATATAACTGCCAGGACATCGGAGGTTGTTGTTTGATTATTGTGCTTGCAATCTGGATTCAACACAGAAACAGAAACGCGATGAATTGATGGTTTAGTATGTCAATGTATTTGTAAAACAAGATGGACATTTAGATCAGACAGTAGTAGCTCATCAACACATAGATATAGGTGATGCATCTGCAATAAAACAACCACTGCACGGGCTTCCATAGTCAGTGCAATATAGTGTGGATGTTTCAGAAGTTATTCATACAACCTCACAGAAAGTGCTTGGTCCTAAACAGTAGTGATGATCAGGAAGTATAAAAGCACACCAATGTTCTGTGTTGATTTTAGATGGTTAAATGTGGTGACCCATTTGATGTCTTTCCACTCCCAAAGATAGATGAATGTGTGGATGCATTGAAAATATCTATTGGTTCAGCACTTTAGATATTATTAAATTGAGTTGAATGATGAAAATCAGGCACAAGACTGCATTCAGCACCCATAATACAAATTACTCATCATGCCATTTGGCCTGTGTAATGCACCCTACTACTTTTGAGTAGCTGATGGAACTTACAATGAGATGTAGTGCAATGAGAAAGATGCCTGATCTATGTTGATGATCTTTAAGTGTTTGGTCACACCCTTGTGTCTGCTACTAAAATCTTGGGCATAGTTCTGTAGTGGATAAGAGAGGCAGTTTTAAAACTGAAACCAGCAAAGAGTGCACTTATGTAAATACTGCAGTGGTCAGAGATTAATTCAACCCATGATAAAACGAGTGGCTCTCAGTTTTTTAGGTTTAGCATTGTACTACCAGCAGTTCTTGGCCAATTTCTCCAGAATTGTTGCAAAAAGCATTTTAGGAGTGTAACCAAACATTTCAGTCACTAATATGATATTTATTAGAAGATCTAGTGTTAGCATTCTCAAAACAAGATTGCCCATTTCTTAAAGGTACTGATGCCAGTGATAATGAAATTAGTGGTATTTTTAAATGTGTAATATGAAGTTCAGAGGGTTGAATACATTGTATTATAACATTTTTCAATATGCAAATAAGCAAGTCACGTGGAAACTACAACCTATATAAAGTAGTGATGGAATGGAATATATCAGAACTACATTTTGACATTGTTCGTTATTTTGTAAGTAGTTTGATGCCATCGAAAACTGATAATTTTGGGAAAGTATATATAACAACCCTTTCCAGCACAAAATATTTATATACTTAAATCATAGAGATGTGTTTCATATTTGGGATTTAAAATTTCAAATATGGAGAAATTTTTGGAAAAATATAGGAATATGGATGAACTTGGAGTACCAGAAACATCCAGAAAGAGACATGCAACACGTTTTACACCAGACGTGCTAAGCAAAATGCAACGTCTTGTAATAAATGAGAATTCATAAACATAAAGGCCAATGGCAAAAGTCATTCTCATGTCCCAGGCAACATTATGCAATATGCTCAAGAAGGAACCTCCATCTGGAAAAGCAACACAAGTCACATGTATACAAATTGATGCCATGACTTATTTTTTCAACCATGGCATTCTTTAAGCAGCTAGGGAATGAACTTCGTGCTATTACATGCATAAAATACTTGTCAGGTTATCAGACACATTGTCTATGAATTTATGTGTAATTAATTGATTGAAATAGGTGCTGAGAAATTGTCGTCCTCGTATATTACGTGTGTTATGGAAAACAGCAGGTAGTAGAGTTGTGATTTAGACATAAAATCCTTACAACAGAGCCTTTTTCTATGGAAAATATGCCACAATGATATTTTCAAAACACACATTCATTAAATAGATCACGACTAACGTGGATACATGAACTGTAAAGACGAGGTGAAGCTCCAAAATCTTTTTCATATAATGTACTTAACCACTCAATTCATGGGTATGGAAATGAAACCCACTGAAAGTAGCTTATGCATCATACCAAAAATAAACTTGTTGTACATTAATTAAGGTCTTATTTGTTTTAATATAATATGTTTAATCACGCTAATTAAAATATTTCATAAGCACACAGTTTTCACTAGATATTTCTTAAGATTTCTGTTTAGGTACAAATTGCAAATACCACATCTGTTAGTGTAAATTGTGCATCTCATTTTGGGCGGTCTTCCACCCACCAGGTAAACATAAAATTTACTTACTATAACATTTAATGTAGTAAGTGTATCTTCACGAAATTGGGCAAATTAGTAGTAAACGTTACAAGTCATTTGTATTCAAAAAGTCAAAATTTTTAATTAAGCATTTTTACTAAAGATCTGTCTTTGAATATACGGAATTAGAGTTTAACTCAAACTCTGACTTGTCTGAGTGTAATATGATTATCATGTTAAGATTAAAAGTATATTTTCATCTTACAGTTTTTATTTCATTTGCATAACCTCTAGAACAGTGTTTCTCGAACTTTCTGAAACGGTGGACCGGCTACGAATCTTTTGATCACCCCAAGGACCGGTGATGAAAACCAAATATATTGTTCACTTTTTTTATAAGAAATGCATAATTATTCTATTATATGATTTTTTTAAAATATATACATACATACATCATTATGAAAGGATTGCTTTAATAAATGTAGAATTTACGTCAATATAAGAATCATTAGATTGTCGTCAGCGTGAAAAGAGAGTTTATTTTTGATTTGTCAATTTATCAAGTCTTGGTTCGATGGAAGACAGTGCAACACGCAATGGGGCTCGAATGTCCAAATGGTTTCTGTACTTAGTCTTTATGACACTCATTGTTGAGAAAGCAGTCTCACACAGATATGTTGATGGAAATTGGAGAAGTATTTTGATAGCGATTCCAGCCAGTTCAGGATACTCCACTCTAGCTTTGATCCAAAAGCACGCCAAGGATTCTGCAGATTCGAAAAGGATCTTCATGCTACCGTCAGCAGCAAGCTCCAGCAATTGATCCTCCAACGCAACCGACAATCGGTGTTCCGATGTTAAAAAAGGGTTTCTGATCCATCCATAACGTTTTCGAGGGTCTTCCTCTGACGGAAAGTACATCTCAAAGCGCTCCAGTAGAGCCATCAAATGCTCATTTATCTTGGCTCTCAATACAGACATCTCAAGTCCCGAGTCTGTTTCAGTTATTGTTGCTGACAGTTTGTGAAACATATCAAAGCAATCTTTCAACACGCGAGATTTCCATACATCCAGCTTGCGTTTCATTCCATCAATCTTGTCTGCTATCGTGAAGCACGAAGCCATTTTTCCCAGCATGGAGACGTTGAAGGTATTCAAGATGTCAAAAATATCAGCCATGTACGCCAGCTTTGCAACCCATTCAGAATTTCGGAATAGTTCTGACCAATGTGGTTTCTTGCACTGGAGGAAGTGGGCGAGTTCATGTCGTAGTTCAAATACTCGAGAGAGAACTTTGCCTCTGGACAACCAGCGTATATCAGCATGCAGTATGAGTTGTGTGTGTGCTCAGCACCCGCATCTTCACATAATGCTGCAAATAACCTTGAATTCAGTGCGTTGGCCTTCACATGATTCACAATTTTCACAACGTCACTCAGAATTGAGTTTAATTCGGGTGACATTTTCTTAATGGCTAGATTATCTCTGTGAATTATACAGTGTGTTGATTTACAATCCGGGACCACTGCTTTAATCTGGGCTATCACGCCGGAATGACGTCCTGTCATCGCCGCAGCTCCATCTGTACAGACGCCGACACAATTTTGGAAATTCAAATCGAATTTTCGAACTATGTGATCGCTCAAACTCTTGAACAATTCTGTTCTAGTTGTGCTAGTTGGTAACGAATCAGAAAAAAAGTACTCCTCCTTCAAATCTCCTTTGTATTCGTAACGCACAAAAACCATAAGCCAAATCGTGGATGCGACGTGCAATAGTGTCGTTTGACATTGGAACTTGGGATACTTTCTGTGCCACTGCCTCGCTCAGCATTTCTTGACATACGTCTTTAATACAGCCTATCACGAGTGTCTCCCCAACTGTAAACGGCTTCTTTGCCTTGCCAATACGAAGAGCAACCTTATATGAAGCGCGCAGCGCACAAGCAGTTACGCGTGTCAAATTGAGCAGTTGTTTCTGGGATGATTTCAAATTATCATACTTCCTTTCAAAAAACTCTTGCGGTTTTGAAACCAATTCGCCATGTTTGGCATTTTGATGCCTCTTCAATTTTGAGGGTTTCATGGCATCATTGCTCAAGATTTCACCACAAATCACACACTGTGGTTTTTCCACTCCATTTTCATCCATGGCACAAAATCCAAACTAAATGCGTGAGCAGTCATATTTTCGAGTGTCGCTAATTCGATTCCTCCTTTTCGATGGTGGTCCAATTTCACCTGAATCCACCAAAATATCCTCACTATCATCATTTTCAGGATGTCTTCTCTTTATGAACTTATCCAAAGGACCACGTTTTTCCATCTGAAA
>NW_013667456.1:22034-29976 GCF_000517525.1 Limulus polyphemus
AAAGATTTATTGTGAGTACATCATTTGGAATGAGATAATGCAATGAGGTGATACAATGAAATTCGACAAATTCGAGGCCTTTACACTTTTCAGTGACCTATGACTAAGCGCTATAGTCTAAGTTCAGTCAAATGTTTTGTCGGGGGCTGACTAGATTCAGGTAAACCTAGAGACGTTGCGGACCGGCAGTTTGTACTCCGGGGACCGACTTTGAGAAACACTGCTCTAGAACCTACTAAATTAATCTCAAAAGTTTCTCAATAAACTTATATATTTTATCTGTTATTTTCTCTGCCCTAACACTTTAAAATAGACTCAATCCATTTGCCAGACCTTGTAGCCATTATGTGACAAAAATACGAAATATAAATTGCACTTTTTTCTAGAATGACTGCACGCTATAACAGACAATTACATACTGCTTATTTTTATAGTCAAAGCTAATAGATTTTTATTTAGTTTTATTTTTTCATTTGCACTTAGACACTCTCAGACTACGCCAACAATAGTAACTCAGAAAAGCCTTACACAGAATAAGTACAGATATTATGGAATCACCATCAATGCCATGCATGACTTTACCCAGGAAAGACTTAAATCGGTAAATGATAAAATGAAGAGTTGCTAAGATGTTAATACTGATAAGACATTATATGATTGTACAATCCCCTCTGCAAGAAAGGACGAACTCTAAAGCTAAGTGCATGGTGAAAAGGGCCTGATGTTGTGCTGAAAACAATCCAGATGGACAGATGATCCAAGGCCAAGATTATCCACCATGATCGTTTTTGGAATATGTTGGTGAGAGAATGTCAAACTGCGTAACTCCAGAGAAGAATTTGTCAGCGTAAACTCAGCCTGCTGGGGATCCCATGGTTCCTGTCTATATGACTTCCATAGGATCACCAAGATTGGAGCATACAATGGATTCACTCGACCACCTACCTAAGACAAACTCCCCAAGCAACAGGACAGACAGTGGTAATAAGAAACAAGAGATAATCTCATCTGTATGCTGTGGACCTCGGAAGAAAAAACCATCAAAAAAGAATTGGTGAATGATCAGTTCAGTATAGTGTTTTGTTTTGTTTTAGGATTATTCAATGGACTTCACAATCAAGGAGGGGTAATGTTTTAAGCTACATTTTTAATGTTTTAATTTATATGTTAGCAGGAATAGTAATTACGTTAAGATTGAAAAGTTTAGAATATTCTAGATGATGTCAAAAAATCTAGAAATGATGTCTAGAAATGTGACATTAATTATAAATACGAAAGTCAGTGAAGCATCTAGTTAATGCTTTCAGTCGGTGGAGTGCTAGTCGTTCAGTCAAGTATTTAGTTTCAGTGAAGTATTTGAATCTGTATTAGTTTTTGCGTATATTCACTTATATGATTAGGTTAGCGTGCATAAGAAAGTTTACTTTTACATTAGCAAGATATTTCTGTTTGAATGTCACATGTAAACTTCGGCCTACGAATTAAAACAATGTACAAGTGACAGCAGCTTGTAGAGACGTTAAGTAATAAATAAATTAATTGTTATCGTTACATGGATTGGACTTACCCTTAGTTTCACCATATAGTTTTAAAAAACCTGCTAAAGAAGAAACGATGTTACAATAAAATAACCCAAAAATGTTTGTTAAGCTCATTGTTGATTTCTCGTTTTGCTTTCTATTTCATTACATTACGCTCACGAATTTCATCAATTCAGAAATATTTCAAAGATATCATCACTATTTTTTTTCTTTTTCGGGAGGAGTATATTGTATTTGAATATCTTTGTAATATTTATATAAATAATTTTAACAACCTTACAAAAGATAATTTATTTACGACCCCTTCATACTGTATTATTCTATTCTGATGTTATTTGACGCCTGCGCAACTGAACTGTGCATTCCTACCGATGTAACACGAATGGCACGAGGGGAAAAGGTGTGTTATTATGGTAGGGATCACAGTTAAAGCTTAGCCCGATTTGTGGATCTATTTTGGGCTACTTCTTATTTTAGGTTTCCAATAATAAATGAGTAAGTCATTTACTTGTTGTGTGTAGGCCTAGCTAACGTTGTAGCTAAAAGTTGCTCAGACAAGACCCTCAAACAGCCTTTTTTACGTTTAATGGATCCAGCCATCGGGTGGTTTCAGCCAGAACAGCGTGGACCAGCGTCGGAACTGTGGTCTAGGATTTGGGAAGCGCAGCAAGGGATAGAAAATATGGATCTTAACAATCGGTGTTCAACGAAGCCAGGGGACTATATTTCTTTAAATGGAATTGGCCTAAATATATTAGACAATAAGAAAGTTTCAGATGCAAAATCAGAATATAATAACACACCGGACAATTCCTCTTATAACCGTCCTAAGAGGAAAAGAGAAAATAGAGCGAGTACGTTTGATCTGAACAAAAATGCTCACTTGATAAAACAATATGGCGGAACTCCATGGCGAACGAAAGATAAAAACTACACGCATGGAATTATAGGGTGGGTGTTATTTCAAACTAAAATGTTATTGGACAAAACGTAGGTTATGTGGGGAAAATAGTATTAAGTTAATGTTTTATTTTCAAAAATACAATTCTCCAAAATTTTTGGTTTATTTCTCACTCAAAACTGTATTTCTGAAAAGCAAGGTACTCGGGTAGTGGGAATCTAATAGTAATACTAATAATCAGTGACACTCCTGACGGTGGGTAATAAATTTTAATGAAACAGTAGGTGCAAGTTTTAGATTGTTAAGCCATTGTTTTGAGTTCATTATTTATACAGTCTTAAATCATGACAATCCTACTTATCAATTTTGTGAGAATTACATTTCCGTAACTAAGCCTAGCCTGGCTTTAAACTTAATTAAACTGTAAGTTGTATTTGGTAAGGAACTTGCTTATTAATTAACTCAAGAATACAATAACCTTTACAATAGGGAATTTGTTTTGACCCATAGTATCGGGTTTTTGTCAGGTGAAGTTGATGTAAAATATATGGTATTAATAATTCAATGATTTGAAATCTGGCAGCACATGAAATTTATTGATTGTGTGGAAGAATGAGTGGCATGCACCCTCACAGTATCAGCAAATTATTAGAACAATAATAAATGGCTTAACGTTTATTACAATAAGTAGATAATTTTAAGTATATCATACTGTGACACTCCAAATTTTGTTTCCTGTAGCAGAGGTTTTCTTTCAAAATTTAATCTTATGAGGTGTATAGTATTGAAATGCTGGCAGTGAAGTTTGCCTGTAAACATGGTCTGGTTGTATTCCCCAAGGTTTTTTCTTGACAAGTGTCTTAAATAATACAGTTTTAAGGGTACCTAGCTTTTTAATGCTATTAAGTTATCAGCTAGAAATAACACTCAAAAATGCAAAAAAAGAAATTACAGTCATAGATAGTTTTATCATATAAAATACTTCATGTTGTAATCATAATTACAATAACTGAAAGCATTTACTAAATAAAGAAAATCTTACATTTAAATTGTAAAAGAGCCTCAAACATACATTTTTGTACATTTCACATTACAAACATGAACTAACCAAAACTGGTAATCCTGGTGCACCATTTCATCAAAATTGGTAATACTAGTGCTTCATTTCACCAAAATGGTAATACTAGTGCCTCATTTCACCAAAATGGTAATACTAGTGCCTCATTTCATCAGAATTGGTAATACTAGTGCCTCATTTCATTCAGCTGGTTGTTTAATGTTACTGTCAATTATATGTCTTCTGACTTTTAGATTATTTGGTAAGTCATTTAAATGAGGCTAGATTTTTTTAACAGTATAATCAGCCAGGTAACTATTGGTTTTAAGTAATAAAAGGTTATATTATGGCTTCTACACTTGACTTGTTTTAGGCTTTTGCTGCTGTTGCTTTCAGGATACTTCATGAACTCTATTAAACTATTATCAATGACTTTAAATGCCAACTCAGACATACTTACTCTGTACCTTACTGTTAGATTAGTATCCAGCATTTAAGAGTCTAATCAGAGTTGTGTATATACTGTTAATTTTCTTAAATTTAATACCCAATCACTACAGTCAGGTGCTTTAAAAGTACAATTAATTTTGTTGTGGATTTATCCAAAAAATTTTTTCCTTGAAATTTGCACAGTTCTATAGGATATAGTGTCAAGTGGCATTAAGAAAAATATTCACTGTCATAAAAATAAATAGTACGTATTATGCTTAGACTAACTATATAATGACAGTAGTTCCAGGCATTATTTAGTAAGTAGGCCCTGCTTACTGTGGCCAATATGTTGGAAAACTACCAGTATCTTTGTCACAGGTAACAAGCTGTATAAAGTTTGAAGACAGCTTGAATGGGTAATGAAGAAAACTATTACAAGTTTAACATAGTAACAAATGTACAATGTTTCAACAAAGTCAAAATGTTGTGCATTAAATTTGTAGTTGACTAAAATTTAAATTACCATATTTTTCGGTGTATAAGACGCACTTTTTACCCCAAAATTTGATGTCCAAATCTGCTTGCGTTCTATACACCGAAGGTATGAATAATATATATACACAATATACACAAGCCATGTGTAAATATATTTAAATAGGCATGCATAGTTTAGTTCAATTGAAAGTGTAATTTATAACAATAGTAGTTTTTTTTTTCTTTTAAAAACATAGCTATTTATAATGCTTCCTAAATAATAAAAAAATAAATTGCAGTGAAACGCAATGAAGATTTTGTAGGTTTTGAACCAAACTAAATAACAGTAAACCTTTTTTTGATTTACGGTATTTTCTTATTTTGATGTTTTGAGTTCTTTTGTGTTTAGAAAAATATATGCTAATTTTTAAAGTATCAAATTGAATTTTTGTTCAGTAAAAATCTTTCAAATGCGACTAGCTTTTTTTTTCCCCAAAAAGCGTCTTCAGAATAAGGGTGCATCTTATATTCCGATAAGTACGGTACTGAAATACAATAAATGTTTAGGTATTAGTAACATAATAGATGTAAGGCCAATTTAAATTGATTTATGGGACATTCAGAATACTGATTAATCCAGGTGATGCAGACTTTTTTTCTTTGAAAAGTTAAGATATCTGTATGAAGTTAAAGTAATTCAATTTTTTTTTTTGTGGTTGTTTAAATTTGTTTCCTTTTTTTTTGCACTAAATTAGTTATTCTGGTAATGTTGTGGGCATCTGTAAACAAGACTTATTTTGTGAACGAGTGTGTACAGTAGCTTTATAGAAATTTAACAGACATTTATTGAGTTATCTTAGAAGATGAAAATATTATTGAATAAGTTTAATGTGAATATTATGGTGAGATCACTAGTATTTGTATAATTTTTGTAAATTAGTATTGATAAATGTTTTTGAAAACTAAGTGCTAGAACAGTTGTACTTACATGTATTAGAAATGGCAAAATTTGTGATATATTTTTACAGAATATATATATATATATATATGTGTGTGTGTGTAAACTTACTTTGATAGTGACCTTGATACGTTTAGAAGTCTTGTGAAAAACTGTTAAGATTTAAAATGGATTTCAATAATCTGTTTTATTTGCATTAATAAAAATGATGTAGGTAGTAGTGATGCGATTGTAAGCAGTTGTTACTTTTCTTGAATTATATTGCTGTACACTGTTGTTTTTGTGATTTTCTTTTTTATTGACTCACATTTTTGATGAATGTGTATTTGAGAAAGACAAACTGGATCTACAATCATTTTCCCTCTGTCTTGTTCATCTTACTACTCCCATAATCATGACACCTTAGTTATGTTGAATAGTTTTAATGTAATTATTATTTGTAAGTTTTCAAGTTAGTTTTTTCACATTACTTTTATTATTATTTTGAAACAGTTGTAAAATGCTCAATTTTTTTTTTTTGGGGGGGGGGGGTATAGTTTCAATTTAACTTAAGATCAACAAGGAACAAGTTGGTACATCTAGGCTTTCTCATCTGCCAAACTAAATTATTAAAATTATAAACTCAAAGCTAGTTCTTATCATTCAAATATTTATTAAGCCTTTCTTTAAACTTCCTCAAATTTACTTCTTCCACCACATTTGAAGGTAACCCATTCCAAAAGCCAACTACCCTGCTAAGAAAATATAACTGAAGATGGCTTACCCTACCAAATTTTATATTTATGCCCCTAGTCCTACCATTCCCACCATAAAATATGAAAAAAGTTCCCTTTACAATCTTAAATACTTCAATCATATCCTCTTTTTCTAGAGAGAAAATTTCATAATTCTTCATCTGTCCTCTTATGACAATCTTTCCATCCTAATAGCCCTTCTCTGAATCCTTTTGAACAATTCAATGTTCTTCCTAAGGTAAGGAGCCCAAGAATGAACACAATACTCCAAATCTGGCCTAACCAGTGACCTATATAAGGAAATTATTCAGTATTTCTGTAGATACAACCTAAAATCTTATTTGTCCTACCACTAGCAACAGCACATTACTTGATGGCTTAAGTTTGATCAACCAAAAGATCAAGATCCTTTTCTTAAGCAACACTGTTAGGGTTTTTTTCCATCACAATTATAATTCAACTTATGATAATCCAGATGCATTACCCAACATTTATTATACTTAAGTCATTTAATACTTATTTATTCAACTCACCAAGTAATCTAAATCCTTTTGTAAAGCAGTAACCAATACCATAATATATTTTTTTTAACAAGCTTAGAATTAATATGATAATCTTTATCAGTCTTGTTTCCAATTGACGAAAAAATATTACTTAACCAAATCATCTCATAATCATGAGATATGAGCCATCCATTATCATCCATCAAAGGCCCTACTCCCATGCTGACATTTTGCTTATCCGTAATGTATAAGAAATTACTTTTAATTTTTACATTTTCATGTACCCTCTTCAATTTCCTGTTTGACCAACCCTCTTGATCCTCTATATCCTATGTCTGTCATCATAGCAGTCAATTTGAACTTCATAAATTTATAATTCTCTTCTGTAATCTTTTTTCCTTTGTGAACCAACCTGTACATCTTGAATATTTAAACATTTATTTTAAATTTTTTTGACATTTTATAAGTATATTTTTAATTCATTTGCCCAATTCGTAACATACAATTCTGGTCACATCCCATCAGAATTTACTTTTTGAAATTTGTAACCAAAATTTTAGTATTCTTCATCTCCATATTGAGCAGTGATCACTTGCACCTATATGTTGTCCAGTTTCTTCCTTTTCATTCACTTCTATATTAGAAGTTAACAATAAACCTAAAATATCATTGTTCCTAGTAGGTTCCCTGTTCAATTGGTGAAGAAAACCATCCTGAACAGTTTCTAAAAACCTGTCTTCCTCATGGTTTAATATTTCAAAATTTTTATGCCTGAGATTAAAACTTCCCATAATTATAACGTTACTAATGCCTGAAATCTTGTTCTCCTTGTAGAGTTTTACACTAATATCATCTGGTAGTCTGTAACAAATTCCAGCTAAAATCCTTCTCCAACATCCTCCAATAAAAATTTGATTCAGTTTGCTTGCTATTATCTTTGATATTTTCAACTTCAATGTAGCTCACATTTTACATATAAAGCCAATCCTCCTTTCTTTTTTTAATACTCTGTCTCTTAAATAACCTGTAACCCTGTATTTTAAAAGACTTCTGTCATTAAAGATGTCTGTATTTAATGAAGTTACAGCTGTTCCCATTATACCAAAATATCTTCCAACTAGTGCTCTAAGTGATGTGTTTGTTTTTTATACTTTTAGCACTACAATAATAACAATTTAGCATACTCTTAGAACTAACTTGTATTTCGTTCCTATGCTACACTTTTCTGTACATCTTATTTTTTTCTACATACGGGAAACATGTACAATAAACATATACAGGAGAAGCAGTGGTAGCTGGTAACAGTGACTTATTGATTGGAAAATTTTGAAAGGCAAGAAAG
>NW_013667456.1:30083-42274 GCF_000517525.1 Limulus polyphemus
TGAAAAAAAAAAAAGGAGAATTAAAGGTGATCTGATTGAGGTATTTAAGATTGTGAAGGGAATTGGTAGTATTAATACATCATTTTATATAATGGTGATATTGGTAAGACAAAGTAAGAGGAACATAAATTTTAGCAAGGTAAGAGTAACTTTAGCTAAGACAGTTTTATTTTTCTAACAGGGTTGTTGGCCTTTGGAATGGGTTACATTCAGATGTGGTAGATGCAGTTAATTTAAGGAGTTTAAATGGAAGGCTTGATAAATATTTGAATTATAATGGTTGGCTTTGAATGTTTTATTTTAGAGTTTAGTACAGTAGATGGGATGGTCTTAATGGACCAACAGGTCCCATATCCTTAAGGTGAAAATGTTTATCACCCAGAATTAATACATTTCATCTTGATTCTTAAAAGTACTCTGATGATACATTTATGTATCTACAAGTAATGCTATTTAAGGCATGATTGTGCTAAATGTAGCAACTATTAAAATGTTACATTTCTCCATGATGAAAGAACTACATTTCAGAAGAACATAAAGCCTTTGGATTGCTGTAATTTCTTTTTATTAGTTCATGTTGGTAGCTCACTTAAGAAAATGTTAGGATAAAACAATTAGTGCATCATGTCAAATACTAAAAATGTACACCAAACATGCTCGCCCTTTCAGCCATGGAGGCATTATAAAGTGATGGTCAATCCCACTATTTGTTGGTAAAAAGTAACCCAAGAGTTGGCAGTGGGTGGTGATGACTAGCTGCCTTCCCTCTAATCTTACACTGCTAAATTAGGGACGGCTAGTGCAGATAGCCCTCGTGTAGCTTTGGACGAAATCCATAACAAACAAACTTTTGTTTAGAATAATTTCTTTCAATGATATTTTGTATTTATATTACTGATTATTTGTATGATTAATAGGGCTAGGTGATTAACTCAACTAATCCCTACAATTGATTACCTATAAGTATCAATTATATCGATTAGTGTCACATAAAATAATTTATTAACCAAAACTATGATTAAATTGATGAATATCACAGAAATGATCAACATACCAAACTGTTTCTGATTATTACTGTTTGCAACTAATCTAACTATCCATTTCTCTTATGAGAATAATCTATGAATAAATTCCACTAACTTCTCAGCTTTAAGGATTAATGAGTTGATGTTATTGTTTTGCTTTTTCATTCCTACAAAGTTGTCACTGACATGTTTGGTAAAAGGGATAACGAATCAAATAAAGTTGTATTTGTTGTCTTGTAGTTTTTTCATGGATTGAAAGTCTTGTGTTTTTTTGTTTTGGTTTCACTGATTGTTTTGTAACTTTTCTTTGGGGTAACCATTTTTATGAATGAAAATCTAGGATATGATCTTTATTTCACCCTTTTAAGTTGTTCAGGATATGTGTGTGTGTGTGTGTATATGTCCAAGTATGATTTGAATTATATATTTTGGGGGTTCAAGTTTGTGATGTGGATGGCGTGTGGAATTCTGATCTACATATTGTTCTGAGTGTGGTGGTTTTTTCATAAGCACAGGTCTCAAATCCAATTGATTTCCTAATGATGCAAATATTTTTAAAAATTTCTTCATTTTCTATAGTGAAGTGGATGTTGAGGTGAATGTTGTTGATATGGTTTTAAAAAACATTGTTTCCCAAGTTAGAATTAAAACCATAAGAAAACTTCATTATACCTCATCCAGTGTGTACAGGTACACTTATGGCTTTATTAAAGGCAATCGTCTAGTTGAATGAGAAATACTGGGTAACAAACTCTGCCAATTTTGTGGAGTGAAACTAGAATAAACAGAAGAAAAATTGAAGAAGCTACATTTATAATGATAAAAAACTAAGTTCTATGACCAAATATCCTGAAACACCTAGTGGTTATCTTTACCAATTATAGTTCGTTTGATTCCACATTACATTTTTTTTTTTTTGTATTTTATACATTTTTAAAGTAATTATTGCCACCCATGTTAAATATTTAATTTAACAAGTGCTCTCCTAAAAATAATTGTTACAATTTGGATCTACCTAATGTAGGAAAGCCCCATTTGGCTGTAGTAATGTTGTACATTTATTGTGAATGCTCATACATTTTAAGAAGGAAAGAAACGCTGGGGAAGGGGGGTTTGTAAATGGACACTTGCATCTTTTTGGGGGTCAATTTTTCTTTGGCATCCCAAAATCTCTCTTGATAGCTACAAATTTTGATGGCCGTGTCCAAGTGGCACTTCAGAAAAAATAAAGTTCAAAATTAATTTTAAAAAATTGTACATGCATGTGGGAAGTACTAGGTATTGAGTGGCAATTTTACACACTTAAAATGGCTAAGAAAATATGCACCCCCCCCCCCTTCAAAAAAAGAGAAAAAAAACTTTGAAGCTCTCAATAACATGGGATATTAAATAAAAACCAAAATTATGGTATAGAAATTGAAATAGACGAATCAGTTGTTTTTTTATCTGTTTTGTTTCTTTAATGCTTATTGTTATCTACAAGTTTTGGAACAACCTTGTGTTTTTGTTTCATTACAAACCCCTTACGATTATTTAATGTACATGTTGTCTGGTAGTTTGTTTTTATTTTACTTGCTCTATGTAAGCTGTTTTGTAAAACATTAGAAGTTTATATACTGAAGGTAAATAAAAAAAAATATAATTTGATGTTCGTGTTCATTAATAAAAAAGTAAAGATACTGCATAACCTGAAGATAAAGAATTCTTTTTTTTACTTTTTTTTAAATTTGTTTATGCAGCCTTGATTGTACGTGAATATGTGTATCCAGCTGTATAGCATTATAAATGTTCAACACATGCAACATTTTACTGCTTCATTATACGTACTGTATTTACTTGTAAACTTAACATTCTTTTCTCAATGGTCAGATGTCCCATGTCATAAACCATCAACTGAAGTAAAAGAAAAATCTCACACTTAAGTAGTAGTTTACATCTATATGGTCCAAAGTTCAACCCAGAGTTTCTGCAATAGCTGACACTCAATTACATTAAGAAAATTCAGTTCTAGTAATTTATATGGAGAGTTCCTTGACCTTGAGGTCAATGGTAGCATATATTCTGCTTTAACTAGGTGAATTTCCTTGTAATTTATTTTCAGTCATAATTTTAATTTCTTCGACATTTTCACATAAGAAATAGCAACTGAATGTAACTACTAAAAAATCTTAAAACTTTTTAAATTATCATTTGTTCATACTTGACACCATATATGTAGATTAGGTTTTGAATGTTTTATGGAAGTACTGTTCTTTGTTACCATTGTGCTGATGTCTCTGTTGTATGCAATTCATGGGGGAGAAAAAAATGTATCACAGGAATTACTTGAATATCTTATATTTGTTAATTCACACAATATGTCATTTGTAGCAGCAAGGTTGTATTTTAAACATGAGATTTTCATTTGTTATTGTGTTGTTTAGTGACAAGAAAAAGGACAACCACATAGAGATTAATTGTTTGCTTACCTTAAAGAAGTTCCCATAACATTTTCTTATCAAGTCCCCTTATTTATGCAGACGTATTCAAACACATCAGCAATTTAATTGACTGATACTTTTTTCTACATTCTTTCTTTTTTTACTTTTGTCAATTAGTTAAAGAATGTATAGTAGTGTGTGTGTGTGATGTGGTTTTGTTTTTATTTAACATGGTATAGCCACTTTTTTGGACATAAGTTAAATAGAAGTTGTCTTAACGTAAACATTGGTAGTAAAAAATGTTTATTTTGTGTAGAATCTACCATTCATTTGATAGGAAATCTACAGTTTTGTTCTTATTGACTGAATTATTAATAATCAGAATAACCTACTTTTCTAGAACAATTATCTTCACAATATTTTTTTGTTACTCTTCCCCAGTATCTCATTAGTTTGTAATTAGATTCCCTTGCTATAGCAATAGCACACTTTATATGTCTGGTTTTTATCATTGCATTTACATAAAAGTCTGTTTACACAACAGCATTATAAAAATAAACTCAAAATAATGTTTCAAGTTGAATTAGATCAGTCAGTAACAACAAAGTGTAAGCCAAATTACTGTGCAGAAAGCTTGATAATGGTTTATAACTGTAGCTTTAGTAAGTTAGAAGCACAAAACAGTGACATTTATATATATATATAGCTTGGTTAGTAAGCAAATGTTTTGTTTATATAGATGTAGATAACAGCAAATCATTAATAATGTTCCAAAGCTAGAACAATTTCTGCAGATGGATGTGAACTAAAAATGAGTTTTTACGTTTATTTTATTAACCAGTTTTCATTGTGTAGAATATAATGTTGTGAAAATGTTAAACTTGTGAAGGTCCATAAATGTTTATTTTGTATTAGTTAACGGAATTATGAGCTAATACCTAAAAATACTTGTATTCAAGGTATTATAAAAAGACCTGCACAGTCCTTTTACTCTATTCACCTGACCATGTGGCTTTAGAGTCAGATGCTGTGCTAAACTAATTCTAGTGATTTGAAATCTTTGACATCCAGATTTTTTATGTTCAGAGATTATAAACACTAACATAAAATAAAACATGATTTTAGTATCAAATTGTGTGCTAAACTAATCATGATGTTCTTAAACCTTAACTTTCTGGTGTTGATGCTCGAAAATTCTATAAACCAGCAGTTGTGTTCGAAGTCAAAGTAGAGGAAATTGTGTAAACAAATTTGTTAATGTTTATTTGTGTACATGCTGAAATTACTGTTGGGCCTGTGTTGCACTGCCATGTATCCTGCAATGTACCTCTGATGATAAAATGAAATTTTAGTAAGGATTGTAGCAGAAGTTCAAGGCTTCTGTCTCTGAGATACAAATACACAATTTTATGTAACATAATTTTCAGAACCTTACATTTTAAAATGTTTTGTGCATTTAATTTCTTTCTGGAATGTTATTACTAGGAAATTTTGTGATAATATTATATTTTAATTTTTTCAAAAAATAAAATTAAAGTATAATGGACCTAGATTATCAACTTCCTTCTAATTTACCCAAGTTTGTCCTTAACAGGACTAACGGGTGTATTTTATAACAGTTGTTTTGAACTTTTCACCCACTGTGAACTTTAGCTCTTCTCTTTCTCATTTAGTGTTTAAGGGTAGATTAAGTTTGAGAATACTTTACTAATGTTGATATATATTTCTCCTAGTTGTACAGCTCAAGTTCCTCTGAAGCTAATACTAAGGTCTCACTAAAGTAAATGCTTTACTGCCATTTTGAATAAAATCCAATCATCGTGAAAATAAGAAGCAAAACAATATTGTGAAAAATGGGAAAATGTTTAGAAATTCAGTTTATCAAGTAGTGTTCATAATTATGTACCCTTTATTGAAATGATAATTTGATTCTCCTAATGTTATTGAATACGGACTACTTCATTAGATTTACATGATAAACTGTTACTGTACAGAAATACCAGTCACGTGCAAATGTGTAGTTCGCTACGTAAAACATTGTGATGAATGATGTGTTTAAAAATAACCAGGTTAAATCAAGAAATTCAAGTCATACTGACATGATCATGCAAAACCTATACCGAGTTACTTATAACTTTATAGATTATATATATTGTCTTTTAAGTTGTGCATAGTTCTGCAGGTTACTGAAAAAAAAATAATAATAAAATTTTGCTGGTATAACACTGAAAATATTTTGTGTTTACTAGATTGTGATTGATTTTATAGAAACCAAAGATTTTTACAGGTAACACTTTTTTACAATAATACATTATGAATGGGTTTATTTATTACATGAGTAAATTAAAATGTGTAATAATAGCATATTATGTACACGTATACTAAGATCTTTGGGGTTTTACAGCTTGCACGAAGAAATCGAAAACTTTTACCAATACATGATGCCAAGTCCTGAGGAGCATCAGATGAGGATTGATGTGGTAGAAAGAATAAAGCAAGTAATCACATCCTTGTGGCCTCAGGCAAAGGTAAAATATCTAATATTTTGTGGCACTTTATAGAAACTTGAACTTCCCGGTGCTTAGATTATTTTATGCTTTAAATTAATACCTATATTGAAAAAAATAGCATTTTTTCCAGTTTAACGGTCATATTACTCAGAGATGCAGTTGAAAATTGTGTGTGTGTGTGTGTGTATATATATATATGTATGTGTGTGTGTGTTTGTGTACATGCAAGGCAGGTGCATATTATTCTTCAAATGCTTTTGCTTTGTGTGAAATTATCATGAGTGTTACAGTTCAATTTTACATTTTTGAGCCTAGATTATGCTAACCAGTAAACTATTATCTCTACTTTGAGAGGGTGTGTTATTTAACCATAGAATATTTCATTGTATTTTCGATATTTTTCACACCTCTCTTTGACTTTTACCACTCACAAAATTGTGATGTCTGCAAATAAAACCAAAAGTAATATTTACATAACACATTAATGGACTGTTAATTTAGCTAATTAAGCTGTTGACCAACTTATAAAGACACACATTTTATTATGGTTTGTTTTTCTTTGGTGAAGTTAGGTATTTACATTTTTCTAATCCACCAAGACTTATTGCACATATTTTGGGAAGATTTTACATACTAAAGTTGCTATGGATACATGGTATTCATGGTAGAAACTCTTAACTACTTAATAACAATTTAATCTTTTTTTATACTAAATAACTGATGAAAAAATAATAGAAAAAACACAAAGTCAGACAACAATCATCAATTTGTGAATAAATGATCAACAAAATACAAAGAAATGATGATAATGGTAAAATTAGCCTAACATCTGCCCTGATACAGATTTTTAAATCACTTGCCAAATTCTTCCTTTAAATTCCTTTTTAATTATTGGATTTTTGTAACATTTTTATGTAATAACTTAAATGTATTTTCAACAGTTTGAGAATGTTGTGTTAGTGCACTCTGAGGGAGTGTGTATTTGGTACTATCACTTCATTTTTTCTTAGTTTAATAGTTTACATGTAAATAGTTTGTTTCTGCAAGTCTGTTTTTGGATATGTTGGTGGTTTGGCCAGTTTTATTTTCTAATCTTTTATTATGTTATTGATATCTGTCTGAATGTTATTTTATACTACCTAACCAAGTTCTAGATATAATCATTGGGAAAGTAACTTTTAATTATGTTTTGAATCAAGTAGTTCTGTGCTATTTTAGGAAAATTTGTATTAATAGTGATTAATAGAGTTGGTCAAATCATATGGGCTGTTGCAAAACCTTTTTGGATGATGGTTAAAAAACAGTGATTTTAGGTTTGTATTAGGGTAAAATATTACTAGCTTGAAAGTTTGATCTGTTGGAAATGAAAATATATTTAAATACATGTAGACAAATGTGCTGATACTGTGTGTGAAGTTAACAGTTTTATTATACTACAGTATCTACTTTTCTAATGTGATGTGTTGGATTAAACAGCAAAAGGCTGTTGTTGAATTGAAAATTATTTTTAAGTTCCTGTTACGGAATATGAATTGTGTAAATTTTTTGACAGTAGTTACAGACCATTCAGACTGAAAAGGGATATAAAATATTTGGAACATCTAACATAATGTTTTGGGTCAGTATCATGATCTAATCACATTTTTATTGTTAGTTATTAAAGTTTCAATCAGGTTGAACTTTTGTCTAGAAGAAAATTTCCAAACGTGATTGTCCAAGTAATAATAATAATAATAATAATTATAGACCATTCAGTTAGTGTGGCAATCTGGTAGCTGTATATATGTCTTTACGATATATTTCATTGAGGTTGAGAAAGATTTTCTCATAAACTGTGGTGAGTTATAAAATGGCATTAATTTTTTTTCATTACAGTTTATTAATTTGTATTAAGTTCTGTAATAATAGCTATAAATGGATATAAGAACATCTATTACGACTTTGCATACAAAAGGTATTTAATGACATAAGCATCGAAAATTTTTGCTGGTGAAAATTATAAATGCAAAACAAATCAGCATTTGGAAGTAGCACAGTGTTAAACAGTAATTTCATGGTATGCGCTCTGCTGAGAACCTTCTTCAGTTCAGAATTTGGTATAAAACTTGTGCTATAACTGAGCACTTTTAATTTTATATTACATAATTTACCCTTTATGAATGTTCCAGATATAATAATAAATATATGGTCCATTAGAATCCAGTGTTTTTGAGGGGATAATAGAAACTAATTTTTGTATTTCTTAATTAACAGGTTGAGATTTTTGGAAGCTTCAGGACAGGACTCTATTTACCAACCAGGTAAAAATTTTATTTAAACAATGTCATTTGGTAATTTCAACTTAGAATATACCATAATACGTTCAAGGAAGACATCTTGGTTCTTAAAGATGTGTAGAAAACATGTTTATACAGAAAAAAAGAATAGAAGGAAAAACAAAATTAAGTGATAGCTCAGAGAATAACTCAAATGACTTTTGAGAAATTTATCATATATATATTAGCCTTCAGATCCACGCTCAAATAATAGTGTATTTAGTTGTGATCGTGATTTAAATATACAGTACTGTAGTTTATTGATGGTAGTAGCTAGCTTTATTTTCATGATAACACCAGGGTGCGTCTCCATACTGTAGTTTAATCATGACAACAGTGTGTAATACTACTTTATTTTATTGAACATTTTATCTAAATTAGGAGTAAGAGAAAATTAACTCATCCTGATCTAATTTAATGAAGACAGCAGGCAGCAAGAGTTTGTTCTATAGCAGAGTACAGTGCAATATTTTATCTTACTGGTTATATAAAATTCTAAGACCAAAAGAACCCTATTGAAATACTGTCAGTAATGTAATTGACAGTCACAGATGCTGGTGAAATACTGACAGTAATATAATTGACTATCACAGACCTTGGTGAAATACTGTTAGAAATGTAACTGGCTGTCACAGACTCTGGTACTTCCCTGTCAGTAAAGTAATTGAAAGTCACAGACTAGTAAAACAGTGTTAGAAATGTAATTGACAGTCACAGATCATGGTTAAGTACTGTTAGTAATGTAAGTGACAGACATGGACCTTGGTGAAATACTGTCAGTAATGTAATTGAAAGTCACAGACCCTGGTGAAATACTGTTCCACATGTAACTAACATTTACCATTTACTAACCCTTGTGATTCCATTGTCATCAAACTTGACATAAACCTATCTTTGTAATGTCAAAGCTACTAAGACTGTCTACCACTGTTACTAATTTGGAAATGCTGATTACCAGTAAATCAACTTCTGGCAGGACATGCTGCTAACTTTTTTTTTTTAATTTTATTTTAGATTAATTAAATGTAATCTAAGAAAATACCACTCATCTTCTAGCTCTGTTTTTTAGCCTTCAGTTTCCAAAAATTGGGGTTGATCAACTGATCTTTTGAACTGTTTGAAGTAAATGATGATTCTATTCATTAAGTCTGTGGTAAAAGCTATAAATCCCTTATTTTATGGTTGTTGTTGTTTTTTCTCTCAGTAAGTAAACATTTCACTTTCTGACTTTGCTTGTATGTATGTAGTTTTTATAGACAATTAGTTCAACATACATTAAATTAGTTTTTTGGCTCCTAATTCTTTAGATGAGCAATCAGTCTTTTGATTTCATTCATTTATTATAAATAAGAAAGAAACATTAAAATTGTAATGGAAGGTAGAGATAGTTGGTTAATCATAGAATTGCTATGAGAAGTATCCAAAATAAATGCTGCAATAAAAAGTACACAAACAAGTAAAGTGATACTAGTTGGATAGATTTTAAAAAGATTTTCAATCCCTAGTTTGGTTGGCATTATGATCTGTATAGTTAAATGAAGCAGTCTAAGTTTACCAACCAGAAAACCTGTTTATTTGTTCAGTTTTTATATGTCCATGGAATGGACACATCTATAAACTTTCAGTATAGCCATATACCTGATAGCTATAACGTTTACAAGAATTAAAACCACAATCATAAACTTATAGAATTTAATCCTTACTTTGGCCTACAGATAAGTGTATAAAGCTGCCAAAGTAGTGATTAAATTTTATAAATTTGTGATTGTGGACTTAATTCCTGTTTCATTACTTTTTGTAGCAGGATCCCTACTTCATTTTAAAATTCATAATTTTTTGATACTCTTGTTTGTTTACTTTTTATGTTATACCTGTAAAAATTATATACTATACCTTTAGAAACTGCCATGTCCATTAATATTTAGTGCCATCTGTTGGGCTGAAAAGATATGCTTACAATTTGTAAAAAAAAAATCTGTATATATTTATTGGAATATCAAAAGTGAATACCCACAGATCAGTCAAGTAAATTAGAGAAATCTTGTAGCGGTAGCCCGAACCATTTATGGGTTAGCCCCACTGATGTGATTAGGTTGGTAGTAGATGAAAAAGTTGCTGTTTTAGAAATTTTTCAATTGTTATTCCGGAAATGTTAGCAACTTTTTTAGCATATTATTAGTACATATGCGCGTAATATATTTTGGCATATGAGTTATTTGGAATCCTTGACAATCCCTACTATTAAGTACTACTATACTTAATAATACTTGCTATATTACTTTTTGCTACTACAACTGTTTTTTTTTCTTTCTATAAACTAACTATTTCTATCTAAATATCTCCTTGACATATTCTACCCAAATATTAAACAACTGTATTTGTTAAAGATTATCCCTCTGTTCATTTATAAACCTTTATACTATCTAGACCAATTTCAGTTACTGTAAAGTTAAAATATGAATTGGGAATAAACCAGTTAATTTTGTTGCTAGCTTAGTACAAACCTTTTTTAATATACTTGTAAAATACTTTGTGCATTTATGAAAATAAAACTACACTGTTGTTAAAGTAGTTCTGTGAAGTGTCAAATTGTTAAAGAAATTTTTCAAAATAATCAAGTCTTAACTTTTTTTTTGGTAGAATAGTAGGTTAGTACTAATAGTGCTTATAGGATTTGTCATGTGCATGTCTGTATGAAATTGTATTAGATAAAGTTGTCTTTCATGAGATTTTTATATATCAATTAATTAAAAGCCTTTTTTAGTTTGTATTATTTATTATAGAAATTATTGTCACCTTATCTTTGCTGTTGCAGTGACATCGACTTAGTTGTGATAGGCAAGTGGGAGAGCTTACCATTATGGACCTTGGAAAAAGTTCTGGTGGAAAGTAATATTGCTGACCCCTTGTCAGTAAAAGTGCTTGATAAAGCTTCCGTAAGTGTGCAACTGTTTTAAGTGTAACTGAAGTATGTAAACAAGTTTCGAGTTGTGATAAATTATTTGTATACATCTCACTTGTGAGAACTACTTAAACAAGGATTGTATATAATATAAAAATGTGTTGCCTATCTTTTAGCTACTCTCAGATATTAACAAAATGTATAGAGTTAAATCTCATGAAATAATTAATATCTGAATGTCTGGGAACCTTGAATGCTATGGATGAGAAAAATAATTTCCTATGGAATGTATCTGCATGGAAAAAAAAAATATTGATGACATTTGCATCAAGTCCTTGAGTGTTGACATTGCTTTAGTTTCAAGCATGGTTATATCCTTGTAGACCTTGGACTATTAATGTGTGTGTAAGATAGAGAAGATTGACATTCTGCCACTTGTAGGCAGTATAGAGGGAAAATTACAACACTATAGCATCTTTATCTTATCACACTAAAGGATTTCAGTATAGGGAACTGTCTCATGAGGCAGCTTTGCCAAGTTATTAAAAAATAATCAACAAAAATGATATAATAAAAAGAAAGTAATAAATATCTTTAAAAAAGTACTAACAGTGTATGAACCAAATAACCTTTATAGCTTCTACAGTTTTATTACTTTAGCTATTTTGTTACCATATTTGTTATTGGAATGAAATTTGTTTTGCGTGTATATGTACATTTGGCTGATACTAGAATTTATTCAATGATCAAGAGAGTTGTTGAATTTGTTTTTGAGTGAAGTGTGAAGGTCACTGACCAAAACGAAAATGAGCAACTTTGGCCAATTGCAACACATTGTTTTAGTGTTTCTAGTCACTTTTTATGGCTATGAATTCACTTACTGAAAGATAAGTTTTCTTGTTATTTAAAATGTGCTGTTTGTGAAATTATTTAGATTGTTAACATCAGTGTTAAAAATTAGCAATCGATGTGTTCGAAAGCAAACAAAGTTTGATAATAAACAAGATTATGACACTTAT
>NW_013667456.1:43148-67445 GCF_000517525.1 Limulus polyphemus
TATATCATAAGTGTCATAATCTTGTTTATTATCAGTGTTTAAAAGAATCCAAAAATTGGTCATCATGCACCATTTATGTCACCTGACATTTCAATACTAAGGTTTTCTTACATTCATTGAATAACTTAATAAAACCTCTTGAGGAACATTTAGTTACTGGTAATTTGAAAACAGTTTGGATGGTAAATATTTCTTCACACAAATTATTATTTAGTTTGTACTGTATCAGATGCTGATTCAAACTTTAAAAAAAGACTTGTTTTCTGTTACTTGTGGCTCAGGCAAAGCCTATGAAGATAGAAAGTTGGTTGAATTAACTTAGATTTTATTCTGCTTGATTTCTTTATCATCTAGGTCCCAATTGTTAAACTCACAGATGCCAAGACAGATGTGAAAGTAGATATCAGTTTCAATATGAACAATGGAGTGAAAAGTGCCCAACTAATCAAAGTAAGTTTTCTAAGTTAGTGCTTGTCAGTAGTTTCAATATAACTTAATATTTGTTCAAGTTAAATGTTGGGAGTGATATCCACATTTCAACAATCTAAGATTTGCAGTAAGAAACAACAAGCACTATTTTTATATTTTATGTAATATATATATAACTTCTGAGTTTAGATTAATATTTTCAAATTTCAATTATCCTTTTATGTACCAAATGCTACAAAAGAAGGTATGTAGACTGTGGCTCAGATGCTTGTCAGTTTTCTTTATATATGCACTGTGTAAGCAAAGAAAAATAATTTACATCAAAGTCTGATTAGAAATGCATTCACTTTAAAGGCCTCACTTTTCATTCTAATTTTGAAAATCTGTTCTTTCCAGGATTTTAAGAAAAGATTCCCCATCCTTCCCAAGCTGGTGTTAGTCTTGAAGCAGTTTCTTCTTCAGAGAGATTTGAATGAAGTTTTTACGGGAGGAATTAGCTCATACAGTCTAATACTTTTAACAATCAGTTTTTTACAGGTGTGTGCATTCATCACCTTATTTTGTTAATGTTCATTTAATAACTTTCATGATAGTACTTATTGAGCAAACAGGCCGTCTTGATTTCCTGTTGTTACTTTTTAATAGAAAAAATTATTTCATCCTCCTAAAAAAATCTGGATGACATCAGAAATATAATTTAATATTTATTAGATAGAGAGAAAAAATATAAGTAAACTAAGCACCTAGGATTCCAAGGGTACAATTACCTGCCGATGTTAATTTTTAGAACTAATTTAGAGTTAATACATACTGAAAATGGTTTGATTAGAGAAATATGAAGTGTACAATTACAAAATTAGAGCTATCTTTTCTAAATGGAAATAAAAAGATAACATTATTCATTTGTTCAGAAAACTACCCTGTATTGTACTTGAACCCAGGACTGTCCCTTCAGACTAATGTGTTGGAATCATTACCATTGAACTAACAACTCCCAAACAGAATTCTCCACCATTAGTGTTATAATGTCACACCCACTCAAGACTTCAAAGTAGATTTCAGGCTGACAGCACACACGGTATCACGTGCCATTCCTAGGCCTGTGACACTTTGATTTACTTCAAACTAGTACTATACAAAGCCAATCATCTTGACTATCCATGTACTTCAGCTTGTCACCAGGGATGGGAGATTCCATTGTTAATCAACCATCTACTCTACAGCAATAAGAATACAAACAGTTTCCATTTTATGCTGCTGTAATTCTACCGTCCTTTTTATTTCACAGTACTAGTCACGTCTAAACTTTCTGGTTTACAATACAACTTAATAGTTTTAATTGGAAACTTTCTGTTGCTTTGCTTTTGGAGCTCAGGAATTATACCTATCCTCTTTTTCTTGAATTTCCATTGTTAAAAATAGGTAGTAACTAGAAATATTCTTTTTTTCATTCAGTCTTAATTCCATCTATTTCTTGGGTCAGTCATTCGAGTATTTTGTATTTAGACAAGAGTATTTACACTTGGGTGACTGACCCTGATAAGCATGTTTGGTGATGGGAATTTGAACCTGTGACCTGCACATTGATTGTCAAGAACCCTAACCACCAGACCATGCCAAGCCCAGTAACTAGAAATATTGTAGCATATCAAATTTTTCTGTAAACTTTAATCATTTTAGTTGTAGATGGTAGTGTTCAGAGAGTTTGCATTAATGTTCATTGTAAAATTAAGATTTTAGTTTTGCAGCATGGTGTGTAACAATTAAAATTTTTATATTTGGAATCTATTTTCTTTAGTTACACCCCACATATGACCCCACCTGTCCCACAACAAATCTGGGTACTTTACTTATAGAATTCTTTGAACTGTATGGTCGACATTTCAACTACTTCAAAACAGGAATCCGTATCACAGATGGGGGAGCGTATGTGGCCAAGGAAGAAGTGCAACGGGGAATGTCTGATGGTTCACGACCATCAATATTATGTATAGAAGATCCCCTAACACCAGGTAAGCCATTATTAGAGAGAGAGAGCTCTAAAATAGAGTAGAATAGATAAATTTTATCAGTTAGTTTTTATGTAAATGAAGAAACACTTAAATGCTGTACTCATACGAGTGGAATCAATCTTTGGTGGTGGTGTTTTGTTATGAAAAAAAGTTAACCATAGCTTTATTAATATTGCATTTTACATTTTCCTAGTATAACGCATCAAAACACAGTATATACAGTTGTATCTTTCAACCAAATGATACATACAAGTATAACTATTACTTTGGAACATGTACACATTATAAATAAGGTATCCTCTCAGTTTAGAACATCAACACAATTTATAGAAGTGGAACTCAGTTTGGAACAGCAACATAGTTTGTAGAAATAGACAAAAGCTGTTTCCTAATAGTTGCAATATACATATTATATTAACTGCTCTATAACTCAGTTAAGCATAATCCAATTTTATCTAGATACTGTATATAAGAACCTCATTCAGAAAATGTAATCACTTTTTCTCAACAAAGCATTTGGCATGGGTTTCTATAAACAGGAGTATTGTGATTATTCACAATTTGCATTGCGACTTTGAATGTGGTTGGTCTTATTACGGATATATCTTTGTATATATTTATAAATTACTTTAGCAACAAAAAAATGTACTGACAGAAATTAATTCCTGTCCTCCACCTCTGCTATCTGGTAATTGTCAATGGCCAGGGGAGGGGGTCACTCTCAGTTGAAGCTGTCCATGGTATGATTTGTTGTGAGATGGAGTCATATATGCAGACCGAGGGTATCTCTTCTGGAGGTTCTGAAGTGGCTTTTGCAAATGGCCCGGGACCAGCTGGGCAGAATTTAGACTATCTTTTTCCAGCTCTTTCTTTTACTAGGTCGGCCTCAACAGAGGATCATCTTGATCGGCCACCTCCAGCCCCTTTTATTCAGTTGGTTACTTGGGTTTGAAAGGTTTTGAGGGTCTCTCTTATTGCATTTGACTCTACTCCTTCCTTGTTGGCAGAGAGGACAGCAAGTAACTACTTGGTTTTTCCTTCTCCTCCTGATATTGTTGTTCATGGTGGGAAATGTGCCACTCAGATACATGATGAGATAGCTATGCCTTGTCCCCCACATTTATTGGAACAGCATGCTTTGGCTTATCATCGCCAGGAAAGGGTATATTTAGATTCTCAATGAATGGACCCCTTTTGGACCTGTGGGGATCTAGTCTGGAACCTATGATCACTTTAAACAGATCCCAGTTTTCTCGGATTTGTCTTGCTCTCACGACTGTCCTAAGGTATTTATCTTCAATCCAACTTTTATCGGAAGCCTATCAACATTACCCTCAGCAATTTCAGGAGGTCTACCTCAGTCACGTTGTCTTCAGTTCATTCTCTGGTTTCCTGGCTGGTTTGTTGGCTTCTTGCCTTTCTGGTGCTAAGTTGGGAATGTTGGCTTGTAGTGTTTCCCTCCTTCGGTTCCAAGGTCTATTGGTTCCCATAATAGAATCTGTCCATATTCTTGAGAATCTTTGGCATGAGTGAACCATTGACAACAGCGTTGGTGACTATCCTTGGGTGGGGGAGCACAATTACATCACTTTATGGACATCTGGAGTTCTTTCACCAGGAATCCATGGATACTCTATGTTCTGGCTTCAGGGTTGGTCAGTCAGTTTACATCACCTCCATTATTATCTGCACAACCTTTTGCCTTTTCACCTCCAACAGATCCTTGGCAAGATCCAGAGAGAGTTGTTAGTCAAAAGGGCAGTAGAGAGGGTCGATCCCATTCTTCCGGGATTTTATTCCCATTTATTCGTTGTACCCAAGAAGACAGGAGATTGGCATCCAATCATTGATCTGTCTCGACTCAACCAATCTTTAGATACTCCTTGCTGTAAAATGGAATCTTTTCTCAACCTACATTGGCACTTTGCGCCAGGACTCTGGATGAATAAGTTGGATGTTACCAACACTTATCTCCATACTCTCATAGCAGAATCTTCCCAGAGGTTTCTTAGATTTATGCACAAGTGTCAGGTGCTGCAGTTCCTTTTGGTCTTGCATCAGCACCTTGTGTCTTCTGCAGAGTTGTTTGAGCTTTTTCTCGTCATCTGCATTGCTTGAGCCTCTACACGCATCATTATATGGATGACTGGCTTTTTTTTGGTACCATCTCATCAATTAGAATAAATCTCTCAGAAGCCACAAAAGCAGGCTTCCTTATCAGACTGGAGAAATCCATTCTGTCACCGATGCAATATCAAGTTCATCTGGGTGTGTTTTTCAATATTCACTTAAGTCATGCTCAACCAACCCCTATCAGGCTTCAAGCCATGGAAACAGCCGTTAGGCTTTTACTTATGTCTCCTTCTTCTAGTGTGTGGATGGTACTCTCTCTTTTGGGGATGTGGGCATCCCTCTAGCCTCTCATTCCTTTGGGACAAGCACATATGAGGCCCATTTAGTGATCAATGTGCGACCAATGGATCATGCATTCTGATCCTTTGGATCATCCTGTCTCATTACTAAGGATCAACATCTTCGATGGCAAATGGTGGTTGTATTGGAACAACACTACTATTGGGGTACCCATTCCACCACCTCGTCCCGAGATCCATCTGATCACACATGCATCTCTTCAGGGATGGGGAGCTTATCTTCAAGTTCAGGAGTTTCACGCTATTTGGACGGAAGACGAGTCTAACCTCCATATAAACGTTCTCGAACTCCTTGCAGTTAAGCAGGCAATGGTTCAAGGTCTGTCTCTCTTGAAGGGAAAAATTGGCATGATACATTCCAGCAATTCCATGGTGGTATCTCAGATTTCTCGTCAGGGAGGCACACAAGATATTTTTCATACCTTGGATCTTCTCTTCTGGGCTCATTCCCATATCTTTTAGCATGTCATGTTCCAGGAGAGATGAATTTAATTGCAGATCACTTGTCTCAACCCAACCAGATTCTTCAGATGGATGGATGCTACATCACACGGTTTTCAGTGAATTTGCTCTCAGTTTGTGTCTCTCATGATCAATGCCTTTGCAACTCATTGATATTCTCAACTGCAGTTGTTTTGGTTTTTAGTACCTCATCCTCAAGCATTGGCAGTAGATGCATTCAGTCAGGACTGAATAGGTTTACATCTGTATGCCTCTCCCCTGATTTGGCTATTGCCCCGAGTTCTGACTATGGTTTGTTCCACTCCCTGTCAAGTTCTCTTGGTTGCACCATATTGGCCAGCTCAAACGTGGTTTACAATTCTTTGGTATCTGCAGGAATGTCCACCTCTACCTCTTCCACACTGGCAATCTCTGTTGAGATAACATCAATCATATATTCTCCACCCAGACTTTCGGAAACTCGATCTTCGTCCTTGGAATTATGCGGCCCTTTGCCCGACATAAGGGTTTAACTTCTAGGATTTCTCTGTATTTAACTAAATCTCTCTGTAGGCCAACCACAGCCATTTATCAGAGAAATAGGATAATTATCATCAGTAGTGTATTAAAATGAATTTAAACCCTCTTCATCCTAAAGTATCTACCATATCCCATTTTATGACTTTGGTATTTGAGAGTGGTCTTGCTTTGTCTATGGTGGCTTTATATATGGCATCCTTATCCACTATTTTTCATTATTAAAAATATTGGAAGGTTTTTCAATCCTCAGTACTATTGGGTCTACTCAAATCCTTTCATATTCTTCGACCCAAGCAACCAGTTCAATTACTGAATTGTGATTTTACAGTTGTCTTTCTAATAACACATCAAAATACAGTATATACAATTGTATCTTTCAATCAAATGGTACATACAATTATAACTATCACTAACAAGTATAACATATACACATTATAAATAAGGTACCCTTTCAGTTTAGAAGCTCTCTGGAAGACATTGTGCGGGCTAGTATGTGAACTACTCTTAATACTTTCCTATCTCATTACTTACATGATCTGACAGTTTCCTCTTCTGAGGGTTTTTAACTACCCCTGGTAGCTATTTTGACCACATCTGTTAGATTTTAACCACAGGTGAGTATTTTCCTCAATCATATACTCTTTTATTTCCAGGGTCCCTTTATTTTTCACTGGATCCCATCCTGTGGCGAGTTTTGCATAGGCAGGTATGCTTTCTCTTTTCAATTCCATACTTTCACGATAATTACTACAGGTTGCAACAGGCTCTGTCAAAATGGGATGTTCCATAACGCCATCAAGTTGCCCACTGGATGGTATTACCTTGTTATTATGGACTGCCATTCATGGGTTATCATGAGTAAAACTAAAGGCAATCCTGCTCGTCCCTGCTAATCTTCAGGTTGAATAAATTGGGGTCAGTTTACTTTTAAAAATGTAGGGAACTTGTTTCACCTACTGCACTGTTCTCAGGTCTCCCCAGTGCTTATTACTCTCCACCACCACCACCCGACTTTATTATTAGTGGAGCTCAGGAGTCCTTACCACCTCTATTTTGCAGTCGCTGGGGTGGTGGACAGAGGCTTTTCCTCCAGAGTGTTTGAGTGTGTTCCTCCACTCTCAGAGAAGAGGGTGAAGTTGGGGACCATCCTATTTGGGGCCCTGGATGTTTTTCCCAGATGTCAGTAGGAGTAGCACCAACTTCCACAGGAGCCTACTCGTAATTCCAATTCAGATTTGACACGAAGCTATCTGGTTGGGGGGATGTGCATTGCCCTTCTATTTGATCAATGTTGGTTTTGTATATTGTTCATGGAAGAAGGTCCACTATCTTCTCATAATTCCAATTGTGAAGTGGTCCACCGTAGGTCCTTGGTTGAGCACAGGTTCAATGTCCTCTCCATAATTCCAGGGGCAAGCAGAATACTCCTTGCCCACTTGGTTGGGGAGTGAGGATGAATGTTCATAATTCCAGACCGGATGAGTTCTGTTCCTTTGGTTGAGTACGGCATACAGGATCCTGTCATTCTAAGCCTGGGGGTATTGCCTTTTAGACTTCTTCAGGTAGAGGAGAAAGTTTGTCCACTTTGGTGTTGCTTACTTTCTATCTGGTTGGGGCTGGCCTATACTGACAATTACCCATATTCTATTTCACCTTTAATATAGGAACCGAGTTCCAGGTGAAGAACATACCTGTGCTAGATGTAGTGCAGGTTCCCCTACTCTTGTACCATCTTTATCTTGGTACACTCCTGTTTTATAGAAACTCTTTCTGTATGGTTCATGCCAGCATCAGCCCCTCCACCTTCTCAATGTGGGATTCTAGCTATAGTGTCAGCAGAGGTAAGTATGTTTTGGAAGTTAACATTTTCCTAAACTGAAAATGTATTTCCAATAATACTTACCTCCGCTGATGCTCTCCTGCCCTAACTCCCCACTAAAAGTTAGTTTATGTCACGAAAAAGTGATTACATTATCTGAATGAGGTACTTATATACAATACATAGATAGTTTGCCAAGAGCATTTGAGTGGGGTATAAAAGACTGGAGTAAATGTGTTGAATGCTTAGATGGGCAAATAGTGGAAACCATGGAGATCGAGAAATAGCTATAGTGTCAGCAAAGGTAAGTATTATTGAAAATACATTTTCAGTTTAGCAAAATGTTAACTTTCTTAACAGTATAAATTATTGTTGTACTTATTCAGTCACATTCACAAACCCATTATTATAGTTGATTACTCATAAATTGTAATTGTGAAGTAATAACTATAAGCATTGTATTATTTAATGTTAAATGTATAATTTATTACTTTACGTATTTGATAACTTCATTCTGATACAGATAACTAATAATCATTACAGTTATTCAAGTATGTTGATAATCCAGGAAAAATATTTCAAACCTCAGTGTTGAATTTTCTACTTAAAAAAAAAGAAATGCATGTGCACAACTTAACAGCTGGTAATGAAAAGTTCATTCTAATAGCATTAACATAAATTATTGATTTAATACATTTTTCAGCTTACCATAAATGGATTACTATTCGTGCATTTTTAATTTGGCAAATAACCATGGTCTGCTCTAAAAAAGATTGAATATTGTTTTAGCAGTCATTAGAATAATGGTCAGTTTTGATTAAAATTTTTCCTGTATTGATTAATTTTTTGAGTATGAAACTTCAAGTTTTGTATTAATTTGTTAATTACTTTCAGGTTGTATTAATTAAAGTTCATTTTTTTATTGTATAGAGGTACGTATGAGAGAAACCTTCAATCAAAACATACAAATAAACCATTAATCTTTTTTTTTTTTTCCTTCTCCTCAGTGTTGTAAGTAGGCCTAAAAAATTCATTCTATAATTAGACAACTGCCAACTTAAATTTTACAGTTTAATTTTATCAAAAATAAGAAATTTAATTATAAAAATGTATTAATGAGATTCAATTTTGAATACAGCTTTTATGGAATTTTTGTAACTTCGTCAGAAGTTGATGTTAATGAAATAAAAAAAAATTAAATACCATTCATCATTAAATTCCAGGGAAACATACTGTTTATTTTATGAACTTATTGTTAAAAGTCTGTGGGTTTTGTCTGTGTTTTCCAGGAAATGATATTGGAAAAAGCTCTTATGGTGCTCTAAATGTTAAAAGAGCATTTGAGTATGCTTATCTTGTCCTCACCAAAGCTGTTTATCCCCGTCCAATACATTGGTTAGATACTAAGCACAGGTTAGTATATTATTTTAAAATTTACTATTTTTTTGTGTTTTTTTTTTCATGTAGTGTGCACTCTCAATATTTACTTGTAATCTTTCTAATACTTACTATTTATTTATGATAATTTTCCATGCCTGTCTTTAGAAGTTTATCTGCTTAACATTTCTTTTTTAGTCAGTCTCCATGTGTCACTTTTATTTTAACAACATTTCTTGACCATTTCTAAAGCAAAAACATCTCTTAACACCTTTTTACATAGTGCTCTTGTTTCCAGCCATGTTGCAACAGTACACTGAAAAATATTCAAAAACACTTCCCGGAAGCCAGATGACCTTCGTGACATCACTCAACTTCCTTTATGCATCACTCATTCAGTTACACCACTATTCCCAGTTTGCCCCTGAAGAAGAAAGGTCCACCTTTCAAAAGTGCTTGGGTTATAGAGTTTTATTGTTTTATATTAAGACTTCTTAAACCTACGTGTTTTCGTGACATCATTAATGTATGTCCACGTAAGGAACATGGACCCAATTTAAAATTTACTAGTTATTCAAAATGTATGTTTTTTTCTTGAAATAGGGGTCTACCAATAGGTAGTCACATTTTCAAATAAACTAACTTGTTAGTACAGTTGAAGCTGCCTATTGACAACCCTCTTGGTTCCCCTCCCCACAAAAAGTTACTAATAAGTGGTTGTTGCTATAAATAAGAGTGACTAGACCAGGAAGGTGAATCCACCAGGTGGAATAATACCAACACTTAAAGGATGGTTGTATAAAGATCTCATTGTTAAAGAGGCACAATGGCTATTGTGCAGTAATGTTTGAAATATTGGATGTCACTTAATGAAATAACTCGTCAAACATTAACAAGGATATACAACTGCATTTTCCACTGCTTATCATCAAATAAATTGTAAATGTTTTTCTGATTTTGGCTAGAATTTGGAAAACCTTTGATTTGTGAATAAGCCAGCCAAAATTGTCACAACTTTAGTTTCAAGACTGCTTTTATATCGGATACTTTTGTAAACAGTTAATCGTAGGATCACTACAATCTGTTATAACATAAATCGTGAGAAATATGAATTTTGCAAAGTTAATAATAAACCTGCATGATATGTTACTTTATTTGTATAGCTTAGGTAGTATTTAAATGAGACTAAACTTTATTAAATTTTTTAGAACTTACTAAGAAAGTCATCAGCCCAAACTCACCAGTTAAATAGTTTGTACTTTTTGCACACAAGGGATGTATCACAGTGATTACTAGTGTTACACATGGATGCATTTATTTTAATATCATTGTTGTCAGTGTTAGCTTGAGCAACTTTGTGTTGTTTTGTAATCATAGCTATCAGTTAAATTATTAGTTACTTGATAAACGATTTAAAGCAGTAGTTCTCAAACTTTAGTAACCCAAGGACCCCTTTTAATTTAACATTTTTTTAACAGACATCCACATGCATTGATGTTTTTGATTTTGAAAAAATATTTCATGTACATGAAAAGTTGCATTCCAAAATTAAATGTTTTCTTCCATAAATCTTTTTTTTTAATCAAATTTCAAACATGACTCTTGGATACCAGTTTGAGAAATGCTGGTTTAATGTACCATCTGACATTTGTTAAATCTGTTATAGTTATGTACAATGTCATTCTGAATGTTTTCCTTAGCTTGCACTGGCTTATACGAGTAACAATGGCTATTTCACTATCTGACATGCATTTCTTTGTTATGAATTAGCATACTGGGAAGGATTGTCCGTGTAACCGACGAGGTAGTAGAGTATCGACAGTGGATAAGTGAAACATTTCCCCTCAGTGAACGTCATTCTGAAATAATTTTAGACTCTCCTCCTGTGTCCCCAAAGGTGCAGGTTTCCATTCTTCACCAAACACTCGACAGTGTGAATAATCGTAGAATACAGTAAGCATCTTCTTGCCATTTAAAGTATTTAAATCAACAAGAGCATTTCATATAAAAGTTGTGGGTTATTCTGAAGTTTTAAATTTAAACATAATTCAGCACAAATGAAATAGTAAATGTTTTTTATGACACTTTTCCAACATTTATTTTGTTAAAGAATATATAGATAATTTTATTATATAGATTTGCATTTTTCATATCCAATACAGGGTTAAACTATCTATTATTAAAAATGTTTTTAATTCCTTTCAGAAAATTTGAAACACAAGGGACCAATGACAATGAACGATGCCCTGTTGTATACCTTGATAGTCAGTCATCTGGCTCTTCATCAGTATGTAGTACACCAGCAAGTTCTGGGTCCAGCATTAGCAGTGATACAGTAAGATTTTATAGGAGTGTCTTACAACCACTGTGTATCAAAACAAATAAACTATTTCCCATATTTTAAGCACATGTAATATTCAATTTATAAAATCAGAAATTTTGATAATTTACCTTTTAAGGTAATAAATGTAAAGATACAAAAAAACATTTTACAAACTTAATATATTTTTATATTGAAAATCTAATATTTTAAATATTTACAATGGTATACTGAAATGATAAAATCATTCTTTTGTGTAACATTCATCAACCAACACTTCTTGGTTACTGACTTTTTTTTTGGTAGGATTCTGAAGCCCTTGGTGACCCAGGTCAACAGCTTACCAACAGAACAAAACCTTCCCTTGGACAGCAGTTAGTAGGGAACCATATACTTCCTAGTCAGTCAGCCAAAGACACCAAGGGGCAGCACAATTGGACACCACAGCAAGCACAAGTCAGTAGAGGCCCTTTGACTAACACACAGTTTTTAGAAAAAGGTGAGAAGTCCACATTCCATTGGCCTAAGCAACGTCATTTATCAAATCCAGTTGGTGCTCCACACCAAGGTTATTCTTGTCCTGCCACACTTGGGAATCAGACAGGTTACTATGGGGGAGGTGGAGGACAGCGCTATCGTAGTTTCTCCAACAAAAGAAAGAAGAGTAACAACAAAAAAGATAACTGCAACAACTCAAACAAATGATCTCAATTTCAAGTAGAGCTTTTGTTACTGCCAAATTTCAATTGTTTATAGAAGAAAACACAGTGAAACATGATCAACTGCATAATTTTGACCAAATCTGAATGTTCCCAAGATCTATATAGTGGATCACCATTAAATAGAAAGGATTTGTGTGTGTGTGTATCATCAACATTTCTGTTAATTATTATCATCATCACAAAAGTAAAACTTCCTATACATATACAAAAACTGATACACCAAAGGTTACTCATCTCAGTTAACCAAGCATTATGTTTGATTCAGGTAATGTGTTGTTTCATCTTTGTTTTTGCACTTGCAAAATATACATATTTAGACTCCATAAAGTAACTGCTGTCTGTGTTACGTATCTACCATACTGTTAGTGGACTGATCTGATTCTGAATGTTTTTCTTAGGCATGTGAAATTAGATCGATAAAGATGCAGCAATTCACATGATAGAAGTGCTTTGAGATCCATTTTTTCCCTAAATATTTTTTTTATTTATACTCATCTGCTTAGTTGTGTTCATTTTTTTGTGTTTTTTGAAATTGTACATAGCCTGTATGTACATAAATCTGTAAATAATGCATTACAGAACATTCGTTGGATGACAAGGGATCTGTATTATGGTACACGTGCTTTAAAAAGAGCAAAATGTTTATACTCATTACTACACCTTAAAATATAGGGTGCACAAGCACTGGAGAAACATATAAATAACCAATTACTTTTCTCATTTGTTTTCCTAACATAAAACTATGTAAGAAAGCAATACAATAAAACAAAATTAAAGGAAACACGCAAGTTAAATTTAGCATTTTAAAATGCTATGACAAGAAAATATATATATGTATATAGATGAGATGCATGTATGGGTATAAAACGAAGACTTTGAAATAGGATATATATATATATATATATATATATATATAATAATAACTAGATTAACAAAGGGGGGGGGGTATACCTGAGATCATTTATGTATATAGATGAGATGCATGTATGGGTATAAAACGAAGACTTGAAATGGATATATAATAAATAACTAGAATTACAAGAGGGGGGGGGTATACCTGAGATCATTTATCATAAAAGAAAGCCCTTACTTAATTATTATCTAAAGTTTGAGAAAAAAAAAGTTATCAGTGTTATCTCAAAGTCATTTATCATAAAGTTGGTTGCAAATTAACTAACATGTGTTTGAATTTATTTTTTTAATTTATAATGTCAGTAAATTAACAACAACAAAAAAATTAACTCGCTCAGGTTTTGATCTTCATGATCAATATGTATTGAGCAATCTTTCAACCTCTTGTTTAGTCTGAAGTTGGATCCAAAGAAGGATTTGGAGTTTGAATAAATAAATATTGAATGTGAAAATAAAAACTTTTAGGTTTTAGTAATTGCTTGAATTATAAGAAAATATCTATCAGTTAGGTTTTCCACAGCAAAAATTCAGAACAGAGTACAACATGAACTAATCTAATGAGGGCAAATTAGAGAAATCTAAAGCAACAACAAAGAAAAGTCTAGAATTGTTTATCAGTAACAGAAGTTGTCTCCTGACACTAGTGAAAAATGAAATTTTAAATCAGTTATAGAACTGTTTTCAATACTTTTGTTCAATCTAGTTTTTCATTGCCATATGATGCATTTGGTTTCAAAATTGCTATTAGTTAGGGAATATTTCTTATTAAGTATTTTTGCCCTATGCAATGTGTGTAATCACTTTTTCTCGTAATAATTGAACAAGTATAAGTAGTCAAGGGGGGGGGTGGAGTTCATACTGCAACAGATGTGATTTCATTTATTTTCTCATTTGCATACTAGTAATGAAATAAAACCTTTTAATGATAATTATAGCTTGCTTTGCAAATGCTGTGTATCTTCTTTTGTTTATCAACAACATATGGTTTAAGTCAAATTAAAATTATTACTATTAATCATTATGTCTTGATTTATAGAATATTAGGTTATTTTACAGTGTAGAACATAATCGTATATCCACTCAGTATTATACAGAGAAGTGAAATGATTAAGTTTTAAGTAATATGCCTCATTTTGTTTTTGTGACCAATTATCCACTCATTATTTTGTAATATTATCACAAATGAAACTGTTCTTTCTTTTTTTATCCATGTCATAGCTGTACTAATATTAAATTGTTTACTGTAAAGCTGCCATTTATTATTTTGTTTCTTCACATAGAAAAAAAATATTTTAATACTTAAAGAAGAATATTGTGCATTTCTGCATATAAATGATACAAAAAAATTCTAGTGTTGTGGATATATAATTATGAAAAACCTTTCATTTTAATTCCTTGAGTATGTGCGATTTCCAGCCAAAGTAAAAATGATTTATTTGATTTTAATATATATATATATATGTGTGTGTGTGTATATATATCCTAAGCAGACCTAAGTCATGAATTCGTCTTTCATTTATAGCATTCCAGTAACTTGTGTTTGTCTATACCTGGAATTAACACGTATTATAATAAACCTAAAATTTAGCATTGATTGAAAATTAGTGCAAAAAAAAACTAAAATAAACTTGAAAACTACAAAAAAACTTATTTGGGTATGTTTTGGAAACAACTGTAGTATTTAAGTCTCCAATTAACTTTTTTTTTCTTGGTCTTCAGTATTTAACTAGAAATTATGTGTAGAATATTTTATTTCTCATGTATGGCAAACTCTCTTAAAAACTTGCACGTGTTAGTCATTTAAGTTGAGCTGACACAGATTAATATAATTTAAAAGCTACCCTGTCTTAAGTGAGCCAGTAAAGGCAAATAACACATGTTGAGAGTCTTAATTTATTACATTGAACCCTACATATGCTCGTAGGATAAACATTTTTTTTAAATATTTTATCTTCTTTGGATCTGAATCCGAGATGTATTACTCTTTTAAACACATGTATTTATAAATGTTGAAAAACACAGTGTGATTTATCAATCATGTTACTAACAGTGAATGTGGTGTTTCTAATGTCTTTTATTCACCACAGTAATGCAATGTTCAATCACATTTGTCAGCTAAAAACCTTTGAAAAAAATTACCTAATTCATTAGTGTGAGTTTTAGTAGTAATCAGGGGGCCTTATTATATCTGTGGATGAATGTACAGTTTGTTTTGTTTTTTTTATTAAACTTACTTTCATGCATATACCTTAAATTTGAGAGATGATGGTATTGATAAATTGCATTACTCAAAAATTCCATTCTTATTTAAATTTGTCACATACATATAAGTATTGGTAGTAACTAAAGTTTTATGTATAGCCAAGAATGTAATTTTGTTCTTATTGTTGTATAAAGATATTAAAATGTTCATTTCAAAAAAAAAACTAAGGACAAAAAAAAGTTGAAAAATACAGATTAAAAAAAAAGTCATCTTTGTCTCAAAATAGTCCATTTGTGCTATTTTACACTGTTTTTAACTTCATTATCTGGATCAGCATTTCCCAAAAGTGTGGTCCACGACCTGGTGCTGGTCCCCAGAAAACTAAAAAAATTAAATTAAATTTTTCACTGCCAACTGCCATTTTAAACTTTCTCGAAGCCTTTGTTGTGTATTAAAGAAAAATATAATTAAGCCAGTTAATAAAATTAATATTTTCATTTCATCTAAGTAGGATTTCTCAGTATTTCAATTAAGCTAATATAACAGTAAGGAAAAGTGAAAGTTTGTACTTGAGGCTATAAAAACTATACAGTTCTCAATTAGTGCAAAGGTAAAAATTATTTTGCGATGGTCACAAGTGTAGAGAAATTATGCACACTTCCTTTTTTTGTGTAACCTAAAATCAGCACACACAACCATGCCACTCCTTAGCACCATGTTGGTCAGTCACTCTTATCTGGTAATAGTTATCTAATTCTATATATTCTTTGATAGGTTAAATCAAATTGCAATTGTCCTTGTTTGAAGATCTTTACTTGCAGTGTGAAGTATTATCCAAAGTTTTTATTATCTTCTATAACCATATTACATTAATTAGATAGAAATATTTGTGCACTTTACTGGAAGGTAACCCTGACTTTTAGGCAGACAAAAATGTAGTTATAGCATTACATACGAAATCAACATTTGCATGGATTAACATTCTACACTGAACTGAACTTATTCATTACGAAACAAAAGAAGTGGAGTTTCAGATAGTTCGACAAACACAATGTTATCTGAAGTGATGAATCATTAATTTATGTAGTCGCTGTCAGCCAGATTGTGTTGTGTAATCAACTACTGGCAGATTTTTTTTTAGAAGCATCTTTGGATAGTGTAGTCACAATAAAGAGCCCATAAATGAAAAAACATTCGTCTACCAAAACTGAGATTTAATGAATAAATTGTAAATCCAATATTAAAATTTTGAGATTTATCGGTTACTTTCATGAAATGAAGAATTGCTTATTGAGACTTATGCTGTTAAAAAGACAAAATACCGCTAACACTAAGTTTAATAGCAGCCTTAACATTATTGGCTGACAAACTTTCACTAATGTTGAATACCATCTCAAAATTAAGTTGTGGTAAAAATGCTAATAAGTATTACACTTCATATTTTTGATTAAACCATAGGGAGCATAAATTCATATTGACCATTTATTTATGTAAAGAAACATTTTATCCTTAAAACTAAAGTAAAATAGTGTTGGGAGTTTTTTTATTTCAAACCAAAAGACATGATATAGTCAGGGTAAGTGTCCACTATGTACGAAAAGTATTTGAAACAACAAAATCTTTTGAGTGCAATATATCGATAGTTAAATAGTCGTCACAGCAGGTAGTACTACAATGTCTGAGGTTTAACAAAAGCAGTCCTTTATCATTATGTAAATCTAGTTGGTGAATTACCCATTGAGTTGGAAGCCCATATAATATCAAAGGTATGTTGATTATACTTCTCTCTTTAGTGAATTTCAACATATGAATTAGTTTTACAATATCATAATAATCAACATGAAAATGTCACATTTATTTTCGAGCATCAACTTGCTTTTCATGATACACTTATTACATAATAACAATTGTAGTTTTGAATAGTGTATAATTAGAATAGTTTTACAGGCATGTTTAACATAAGTATAGCTAAAATACTAATTTATCATGCCTATAAAGTAAATGGCACTTGTGAATTAAACAATACTAAAATATTTCATGATTATAAAGTCAACAATTTTGATGTTCTAAAACAAATAAGTACTAAATGTGAGAAACCAACTTTTAAAAACTAAGCACTGTGTTCATTATGAAATATTAAAACAATTTCCCAATACCGTGAGATGAGACCCATATCGTAATTAATGTACATCAATTATGATGGTAAAAAAGTATATTATTAACTATTTACTAACTAAAATCATGTATAATAAAGGCTAACCAAAAATCATTTAAGTTATTTTTTTGATGTGTGGAAATACTGTTTGGATAAGATTCTTTTTGTTAACCTTTCCCATGACATTCCTGGGAAGTTCTGGAACACACTCTAATACAGAAGGAATAGCATAGGGTGCCACTCTATCTTTGCACCAGTCACGGAGATCTGAAAGTACCAGGGAATCATATTTGTTTGCTAATACAATGACAGCACCAACCTTCTCTCCCCATGTTATATCTGGAAGCCCTACAACTGCACAATCTTTGATGTTAGGATGTGCCAAGAGATGGCGTTCAACCTCCAGTGCACTGATCTTGTATCCTCCACTTTTGATTATGTCATAGGAGGTTCTTCCAAGAATCTTGTACACACCATCAATATACTGGACAGTGTCTCCTAAAATACAGAAGAACTATGAACTAACCATAATTATACAGTTTTTCATGCTTGTAACTATTGGTATCTTAACTTAAATGTTACTCTCTTTTTTTCAATTATAGACCAAGCTCAAAAGCTATGACTCCATTGTAATTTTAAAACAACTTACTCTTTTTTTTTATTATTCATATACATTAATTATATTCTGAAATAGGGAAAAAGTTCAACTTTGTCTCCTTTGACAACTTGTTTTTCGGAAACGCAAGACAAAATTTAAATTCTAACAAGTACATAAGATACTGTATTTGACCTACTGTCAATCTGAATATTTCATCTTAATAGGTTTAAAAAATTCCCAGTTATCCCTTTTAAAATGTGATATTAATTTCATGCACATATAAATGAGAACACACTGATATTATGCTACACTTGTGTAACAATTTTATTCCTTTTAGAATATAGCCTATTTTGGTATTATTATCCTACTTAAAACAGCTTATTGTGATAAGTTTTTAATCATCAGGCTAATAAAGAATGATAAGATTCCAATTATTAACAGTTCTCAATATGATGTAATGCTCCAATGCAGACACTACATCATAAAATAAGGTTATTAGACTGTTCAAGTTTACTGGAATTATGTACAACTTGCCTATTCATAAGATTTTCTATCTCAGCTATAAATTAAGGTTGATACTTTTAAAATTTGCAGACATTTCAGTATTTCTTTACTAACTTGGAATTTGAAATTAGTATACATGTAGTTAATTATCACATGTTTAAAACTAGAACAAAGGTTATATTGTGCCAGTGCTCTGTTGGAGGACGAACTGATGATAGCACAGTAGTTAACGGTCAGTAATTAACTATTTTTACCTACCAGCTTGAAACTTTTAAACTAACTTCTTTATAAATTAATCACTAATTTATATCTGATATTTTCTTATTCATGACAAACCAATTCAACTGTGAGCTGTTAAAAAGTGGCCACGAAATAATCATTGCAACTTTTTCTCACCCGTTTGAAACCATTTATCAGAGGTAAAAGCTGCTGCCATAGCATCAGGTCTATTCCAGTAACTTTTAAATACACTTGGTCCTCGTACCAGAAGTTCTCCAATCTCTTGCTCTCTTCCTTTAGTCTCGTACGTTCGATGAATATTTCCTTCAGCAATGGTGTCGTAACCAGTAGGAGAATAAACATTTTTTACAGAAATTCGAACTTCAACTCCTGGTAATGGATTACCAACACTGCCTTAGAAGAAAATACATACCTTTGTTTAATGATGAAAAAACCTACAACTTCAACAGCAAACATTCACTTGATCTCATAAAGGTAGATAATTAGTATCCTTAATTTGTTGAAATTTGTAACACAAACTTCAAAAAAAATTATTTACGGCCAAAATCGACAGTTAATTGTTTGGAACACATGCTCCAGTAGCTAAAATTTCTAAGTATCAGCTTCAGTTTGAGCCAAGATTATTGATTAAATTCTCAACCAGGGTAGAATTCTGGACATCCTGCTTCGTTACAAAGACACTCGATTAGAGTTTTTTTTACATTCCATCTAAGATGGGTGAATTGTAAATTAACTGAAAAGTGTCTATTGGCAATCACAACAAAGATTATCAAGGCTTATGAAGCCAAGAAATCTGTTTTAGTTTGTGCCATAGACATTGCCAAGGCATTTGATAGCATCAATCATACAGAAACATCTATTTGGGATTTGAGCTCTGGTGGTTTAGTTGATAAGTGATTTAATCATCAGGCTAATAATAACTACTTTAAACTAATCAAATTATTCTCATGAGACTTGAATAGTTATAAAAACTGAAAATACAAACACTACTTTTTGATTATTTTTCAAGAGTTGTAACACTAACCAATTAAGTTGAACAACCTTGGATTAATTGAAAATAATGAGAAATCAGAAATATTTCAACTACTTGGATAATTGAAATAATCAGAAACACTAATTTCAAACAGTTGATAATTTTCATGACATTAATCGACTTAATCATAATTTCAGTTGATCAGTTATTTTACATAACGCTAATTGATGTAATCAATACTAATAGGTAATCAGTTATATCAACCCTTTGCATCTGGGCCTGGTTCTTTTGCGTATGTCACAATCTTTTACAGTGTTATATTCAAAATTTAATTACATAACTTTATTATCAATTTGAGTCAATAAACTTAATATTAAAACTAATTTATATTTCAACTTTATATATTATCTACATTTTAACATCAAAAAGAAATATTAAAAGAATTCTCAATCTTAATTTTTCTGTGTCACATGATGCATCTAATTTCTAATTTATCCTTTTCAGAATTTTCTAATATCAAAAATAGGCTTCTGTAGTTTCCAACCAATCAGAAACACAAACTATACATAATTACAAGCAAAAATCTACAATTTAAAGCTGTTGTCTTGATTTGTAAGATATCAATAAATTTGTCAAGCTCATCAAAGATAGAACTCCCTTCTCTCTCTCTCTCTCTCTCAGACTTCTGAATTTGTTTGCTAATCAACTTTACATGGCTGATGGAAATATTTATAACCAAAAGATGGTTTGTTGTTTGGTTTTTTTATTGTTAAGCACAAAAAATGAGCTATGTATGCTCCCTGCAGTTACTGAAACCCAGTATTTAGAATTATAAGCCTTCAGACTTACCACAGAGATACTGGGGGACCCAATAGAAATATAAATCTTACATGTCATTATTAAGTTTTCATGCTGTATAACCGTGATCAGCAGAATTGTTTGGTTTGTAGTGATCATATTTTGCTTCACTGAATGCTAAAATAATTTCTTAAATATATTTATAGCTTACTTAGAAAGCCAGCTAAATTACAGTAGTTTTGGAACATTCTACTCTAGTGAATAATATATTTTTTGTTTTAAAAAATGCATATTTCGGAGCAACGTGAATTGTTTTTTGGACACCCAACAAAGCTTACAGAAGATCATCTGTTTTTTGCTTGAATGCAAATGAGCTCAAGTACAAGGATGTACAACAAATCTTTGTGTGTATCTTATTTGTTACATAATTTTAATAAAGTTACCAGAATGTAAAAATTAGAAACTTCAAACTTAGGCTAACAAAACTTCAGTAAAATAAAATGTCTCAAATTTCACAAGATGAGCATATGTATAACTTGACATCTCACAATCAGTTGCTCTTAAGTTAGCTTTACAAGAATCAGCTAATGAGCTTCTGATGTGAACAAACCAGTCTTGTTGGAATCATGATTACACTAGGTATATTATTTTCATCACAACCATAATGAGGCGGAGTAGTAGAAAATTTAATATCTTATTTTGTTAGCTAAATAGTACCCGTTTGGTTAACATCGTGATTACACTATATAGTACCTGTTTAGTTAACATGGTGATTACACTATATAGTACCTGTTTGGTTAACATCGTGATTACACTAAATATTACCTGTTTAGTTAACATGGTGATTACACTATATAGTACCTGTTTAGTTAACATGGTGATTACACTAAATAGTACCTATTTAGCTAACATGGTGATTACATTAAATAGTACCTATTTAGCTAACATGGTGATTACACTAAATAGTACCCATTTTGTTAACATCATGATTAGATTCGATGACGAGGAACCCACTTTGAGACTAATAATGGTTGGAGACCTGTTAGGTACCTGATGATGACAAAACCTTGTCGAAACATTGTACATTTGCTGTTATGTTAAACTTATATTAAAGTTTTTCTTCATTACCCATTCAAGCCATCTCTAACCATCATGATTAGGTTAAATGTAATGTTTTTATAACATTATGATTATACTAAACAGTACGGGGGTGGCCAATTCATATTGTCCAATGCCCAGGAAAACAAGATATGTGTCATGAACAAGTTTTACCATTATATCTTACCTATTAGAAAAGTGCTTTTTTTTATTTATTACAAATCTGAAATTACTGTTTTATCGCCATTATAAGACTAAAATAGCAGTGTTACACTTGAAATATGGGTGATCAATCATATCAGTTATTTGATTAATTTACCCAGCTCTAGATTTAAAGGAAAAAAATACAATAAGCCCTGTAAACCAACTGTCAATGATAATGGTGTAGTCAGCTCTTTACCACGCACACGCAAAAAGAAGACAGAAAGAAAAAGAGGTAATCAGTCTCACAGAACAGCCTCTTGGCCGTGATTACTTCTGAATGAAAGCCAGTCCCGAGTATAACCAGTTTCCAAAATGTATTGTGAGAATTGCCTGAAATATCCTACAAAATCACAGTTGAAAAAGGAAAGAAAGATTTCTTGAATGGATGTGATTAGTTCCATATTGAGCCAATCAGAGCACACAAAACCAGCAAAGCTTACATGGCATATGTGTCAAGGTAGTCATGTGATAAAAAAAATAAGATAATGCTGCTATGGCCACAGTGGATACTCTCAGTTCCATAGCTTATACTTGGGAGGCAATCCCTTATTGTGATTAGTTGTGGATGTGATTAGTTCCATATTGAGCCAATCAGAGCACACAAAACCAGCAAAGCTTACATGGCACATGTGTCAAGGTAGTCATGTGATAAAAAAAATAAGATAATGCTGCTATGGCTGCAGTGGATACTCTCAGTTCCATAGCTTAGTCTTGGGAGGCAATCCCTTATTGTGCAGACAATGCACAAACTAAAGGAGGTGGAAAAGAACAGATTGACAGTGTTGTTTATCAATTCATACTTAATTGCTGAACAAGGTAAAACTCTATCAAATATAGAATTCTAATTCAGAGCAATGGAGAAGGCTGATGTAAATGTAGAAGACAATTACACCAACAAAAAAAAGCCTCTGAGTTTATTAAGTGTGAAGCAGAAGTCCCTAGATGTGGCAATGAGGAAATAGTTAGTGGAATTTAGATCATCTGTATTGTAGCCGAGAGAAATATACAGATAATACTATCATCAAACAGAAAACTATGGTGGTTAGTGTTGTAAATGGAAGAAAGCCATATACTTTTTTAGTAAATCTCATTCCATTGAGGCATGTTCATGCATTAGGTGTCCCAGATGGTATTGTTAATAGAATCAAGAAGTTAACTTTGGATTTGGCAGATCTGAAGGCTCTTAAAAAACAGGTCCAACATTAATAACAATTAATCTTAATAGTGCAGCTATTATTATTGGCTCAAACAGCGAGGTTGCAGCACTGCTATAAAAAAATAAATCCATTTCTACACCCACTCCACTGTGTGAGTCAGAAACTTCAGTTGAAAATTCTTGATGCAGTGAAAATCTTACATTAGACTTCTCAATTGTGAGGTTTATAGATGAAAATATTGCCCACATCATTGGTGTTAAACAGATATAATGGATCTCAAGTAAAGCATGAACTTTAAATGTCATCCATTAAAACCTTCAGGTCATGGTTCTGTATCTGAGTCAAGTTGGTAGTGAAAATGGTGACTTCAGTGAAGAACTCCTTTGCCTTAGTTCCAGCTCACTAGTGACAATTTAATCAAAATGCTCTACAGTTTAAGATATCCTAGAACTAATATCACATCTTTCAGTCTAATGACCTACTGTTGTTACATGTCCAGCCTGCACTATAATCGTGTGCTTTAAGGTTCATAGAACTGAAAAAAGGCTTAGGTGTGCACATGCACCAGGTTCTTAAGATGTACCACCCGGAGGGATTATTCAGCTAATGCTTTGTTTTGATAACATCGTGATTACACTAAAAAGTACCTTGTTTTGTTAGAATCATGATTACATTGAACAATACCCTCTTTTGATAACATCATGATTATGCTAAACATATGTTGTTTTGTTAGCATCACAATTATGCTAAAAAGTATGTTGTTTTGTTAGCATCATGATCATGCTAAGCAGTACTTTGTTTTGTTAGCATCACAATTACACTAAAAAGTATGCTGTTTTGTTAATATCAGGATTATACTATGCAGTGTCTTGTTTTTTTTTAGCATAATGATTACACTTAGCAGTACCTAGTTCTGTTATCATCGTGATTACACTCAACAATACCCTCTTTTGATAACATCATGGTTACTACACTAGGTGGTAATTTATTTTCATCATAACTGCAATAAAACTAAATAGTACAAGATCTGACAACACCTTATTTTGCTAGCATCATGGTTACACTAAACAGTACCTTGTTTTAATAGCATCATTACATTATACAGTATCTTACTTTATTAACAATGTGATTAGGCTATACACAATGTTTTGTTCTGAAAACAGCATCAGGGCTGAACCCTGTTATTACATTAACTTACTGTTGATCACATTTTGGAAGTAATATAATAAATTCGATGACGAGGAACCCACTTTGAGACTAATAATGGCTGGAGACGGCTTAAATGGGTAATGAAGAAAAACTTTAATATAAGTTTAACATGACAGCAAATGTACAACGTTTCGACAAACCCTTCAATGATGAC
>NW_013667456.1:68445-73995 GCF_000517525.1 Limulus polyphemus
GGATACACTCTCTCGCACCTGATCTACTAACCATCAATGTGTTAAATACAGGATACACCCATTAGCAGCTGATCCACTAACAATCAATCTGTGTTAAATACAGGATACACCCATTAGCAGCTGATCCACTAACCATCAATGTGTTAAATACAGAATACACTCTCTAGCACCTGATCTACTAACCATCAATCTGCACTAAATATGGGATATACCCATAAAAAACTGATACAGTAACCACCAATCTGTCTTAAACACAGGATATAACCATAGCAGCTGATCCACTACCCATTAATGTGTTAAATACAGGATACACCAGTTAGCAGCTGATCTACTAACTATCAATGTGTTAAATACAGGATACACTAGTTAGCAGCTGATCCACTAACCATCAATCTGTGTTAAGTACACTATGCACCCATTAACAGTTGATCCACTAACCATCAATCTGTCTTAAATACAGGATATACCCATTACCAGCTGATCCACTAATCATCAGTCTGTCTTAAGTACAGGATATACCCATTATCAACTGATCCACTACCCACCAATCTGTGTTAAATACACCAGCTTGCTAATGGATATATCCTGTATTTAAAACAGATTGATGGGTAGTGGGTCAGCTGCTAATGGGTATATCCTGTATATAACACAGATTGATGGGTAGTGGATCAGCTGTTAATAGATATACATCCTGTATTTAACATAGATTGATGGGTAGTGGATCAGCTACTTATGGGTGTAACCTGTATTTAAGACAGATTGATGGGTGGTGGATCAGCTGGTAATGGGTGTATCATGTATTTAACACAGATTGATGGATAGTGGATCAGTTGTTAATGGGTGTATAGTGTACTTAACACAGATTGATGGGTAGTGGATCAGCTGCTATGGTTATATCCTGTGTTTAAGACAGATTGGTAGTTACTGTATCAGCTTCTTATGGGTATATCCCATATATAGTGCAGATTGATGGTTAGTGGATCAGCTGCTAACTGGTGTATCCTGTATTTAACACATTGATGGTTAGTAGATCAGGTGCTAGAGAGTGTATTCAGAACTTATTTTTCTTACCATGTAGTGAATCCAGTCAATAACTTATCAAAATCTATTTTGAAAAAAAAATTGTTTAGAGACTGACAAGTTTGAAATACTACTATACATGATCCAACATCATACATTGCAAATACGGATGTCCTTAGGCTATCAGAAAGACTGAAAAAATCACCTACAAAATGACAAAAATTAAAAAGTTTGTCTTCTATTAATCATTTAATACTTAATTACTTTAACAGTAGTTATAATACTCTTCATTTCTTGTGTGTAAATATTTTCAACTAGTTCTCTTTCTATCTCTTAAATATTTCTAAATCATAATACTTGTAAAAGAATTTACCCATTGAAATCCATCTAAGCCTAAAATATTGTGTAATGTGGTTTCCATAGTAGTTTGTTTTTCAGTACCATGTGGTCACATATTGAAGATTAATCACACTACCTCCATCATCAGTCATGCTCAACCTAATACCATAATAGCCATGATTATGCTGTTTTTTGTTGTAACAAGCTTCAGTAAAATATGGAAAGGTTACATCTTCACAAGTGTTCCACACACACACACACACACTGTATATAAGCATTAGCTTTTACAACCATACATGTTTAAGCAAACCAAAAGGTAAAGTTCCAATGGAGCTGCACTGAAAAACTTGACAGGAGTGTGGTACAATAGGAATGCTGTAATTCAATTTTCTTTGGCCATCTTTCTCATGAAAACAGTCACTAATTTTGAGGTGTGGCTGGAAACTTCAGAACCTTTTGTCTTTGAATTTTGTTAACTTCAATCCTTTTATATTATCTTATTAACAGAAAGAGAAGGTATACCTAGCATCATTGCAATAGCTCTTTTTAGGTCAAAGGGTTTCTTTCATAATTGTAGATTTTACAAATGAAGACAATAACTTGCATGTGTGGTGTTGAAACCCATTGTTCTAAATGTTTTGCTGAGTCAAAGTTTGCAATGAACATGGCTTCTTGCTTCCTTCTTAAAAATATTGTATCCTTTGGCTACATATCATTTAATAATTTTGCTATATAAAAATCTATATGTAGTATATCACTTCATTCATTTTGGTGTTCAAATACAATATTTCCATTTTCAAGGACAGATTTTACAACATGCAAGTCTTACGTACAAACTTTTGTCATAATAAAGGTGAACTTAAATGAAAATTTAATTAATATGCTTTCTTAATCTTATCTATTACAAATAATACTTACCTTAGTTTTTGCATGCACACAGCTTTAATGAATTCTCTTGTTCGAGAGGAGGTACCTGCCTGACAAAACTTGCTGTCGTACTCTTCAATTAATTTCACATACATGGTTGGAACTCCCATAAAAATGTTGACTCTGGGCATAGACTCTTCTGGATCAACCATGTGTTTCCATACCTACCAACAAAATCATCAGTGCCAATTCATAAAAAGCATGCATGTAAAACTGTATAATAAATCAAATAAGTAGCACAACAAAGAGTACCTTGTTCTTTTTTTTTATATTTTTGGATAACAAAGTAACCAATTTAAAATAAAATGAAGTTGTTTACCATTGACAAAGCAGAAAGTTATTTCAGTTCAAGCTTGTTATTACAGGAAGATAATATTTTTTAACTTGTACGATATTTTTTTTTTCAGTCAAGCTATGTAAACAGCCAACAAATTAATATAAAAAATTCCTGTAAAGGAATCTAATATGTAGTACACAACTGACAAAACCTTGTAATATAACATCAGTGCCATAGACTATAATAAAGTTGAAGCCTGTAGTCATGCAGTTGTGTTCTGTACCAAAACGCTTGACCTCAGCTGTTTGATAGAATATTTCTATGTACTTTTGTTCATATATTTTTGCCAGTTCTATTAAATGTCAGGTAACCATTTGTAGACAAAGTTAGAAGAGATAAGTTCATTTATTCTAGTGTCATGGATGATATATTTCAGTTACTAATAACAAAATAGGTTAAGGTTATATATTTTATTACATTACAATAGTCCAAATCACTGTTAGAGCCTGTATTACAAGTCATGCCACTAAGGTTCATTGTTCCTAAAGCTTCAGTTAACAACCAGTTTAAACTTCATCAATTTACACTTCTACATGAATATATACAATTTTCCAAATAAATGTAGTCATTAAACAATCTGTTATAATAATACCCAGATTTTGTCTGTCCTGAAAATAAGAGTATGCCTCACTATTTAAATGTCTGTGCATACACACTTCATTTCAACAAATGTAAACAAAGGTGGCTATAAATACACTTGAAGTAGACATTTTGCACAACATATTAAAAGCTTAAAGTTTTTGAAAAAGGTCTAATGATTATAAATATCATAGAATAACATTATAAGTTTATTTATTGATAGTATTAAGTACAGTAAAGTTTAGCAAAAAACCTACACAAGTTAGTGTTAATTTATCTCTCTATCAATTATATAGGCCATACTTAATAAAGGCTTATCTAATGTTAGGCCTAATACAAGTTGACTTATAGATCTTGGTGTCTGCAATTAGAATTATTTTGTATTATTCTAGAAACCCTTATCTAAAGAAGTGCTGTCACAATACAGATACTAATTTGACTTCAAATGTTTTGCAGCTATCTGTTAGTTGGTATACAGTTCATAGTATTTTACATTTTAATGGCAATTCAGTTGCACAATCTTAAAATTAAATAAGCAATTTGCATTATGTCATATAATTTCTTTACTCAGCAACAAATGTTGTAAAAGCTGTACAACAGGTTAAAGAACAATACAAATTTATAATTTTCAATCATTGTATGACATTTGACTTAATACCATATTGACATCTTACAAAGTCAAATAATAATAATTACTTACAATATTACTACCATATAATTCACAATTCTACATTCTTAGAGTATGCAAACTATAGCATGTTCAATAATGGCAATTTCTAGACCAGAAAGTAGGTAAGTCAAAAATAAAAGGTACACATAAAAGGTGAAACACCAGCAACAAACATGTCCACCTTCTCAGCAATAACACCACAGTCACAATTTCTCAGATTAAAAATTAATGCTCTTACACAACCATATCAGCATTATAACATAAAATTTAAGGACAAGTGGCCTGTTGATCCAGGCTGTTCCTTCCATTAAACTAAACTTTAAAATAAAATACTAAAAGTCAGACCTTATTTTTCAAATGTTTATTAAGCCTTCCTTTAAAATCTCTTAAATTTACCACATTCACCATATCTGAAGGCAACCATATCAAAGGTCAACTACCCTCTTAGAAAGTTAACATTTTCCTAAACTGAAAATGTATTTCCAAATAAATACTTACCACTTCTCACAAATATTTTTCTTGATCAGTACTGTCCTCTATCAGTAAACTTTTTTTGCTCACTACTAGCCTTGTAACCCCCAGTTCTTTCTGCATATGTACATGCAGCAACCCTCCACCAATAGGAGTTACTTAATCACTCACTTCAAGATTGGCCACGACCAATTTAACCAATACACCAGAAATAGGGAGGATGGGTTGGAAATTTGAAAGGAGGTAAGTACCTATTTGGAAATTCATTTACAGTTTAGGAAAATGTTAACTTCCAATAAGATATTTTACCTCCTCTCACAAAAAACTATAGCTGGTGAAGGGCTGGTGAGAAGACGATTTTCCTTTAGAAAGTGCCCAAAGAAAGACCTTGTGTTGTGGAACGGGAATTAGAAACATCACACCAGTAGGAGACCGTACCACTTCTGAGCCAGGTATACCCTTCACCTTTAAGTAGTATCACTATAATAAAAGGGCAGAAACATGGATGGACCCCAAAATAGTTTCATCATTAATGGGACCTCGAGGTGTCGAGTGGCTAGGGTGCAACAGACCGTAAATGGGAGTTCTACCTCAACAAACACCTGGCAGCATCTGGAATTGTACATCAGGTCCATGGTATGAAGAGGGTCCTCCACCTGTCACCTCAAAAATTGGTACTAGAAGGGAAGACAAGCTTCCATACCAAGAACCCATCTCTTTATGTGCACATATCCAACACAACCAACACCAGATCCACCAGATGGTAGGAAGTAAGGAGAGCTCAGGAGGAATTCATCTCTGGTCCAAAACCAGCCAGTATTGGGAATATCTCATCCAGTCAGTAGTAGGAACAGGGAACCAATGCGAGGATTCATGTGTTTCGTCCAGCTTCACCTAACACCAAATCCATTGGGAACCTACATCCAGTGTACAGGAGGAAAATGATGAGGGCATCTCCAGTCGAAAACTTGGCGGCATTGGGAACTTATCATCCAGTCCGCAGAAGGAGAAGGGTATCAGCCAACCACTTATGTGGCTGGATTGTCACCAACCAGAAACAAACATCCAGAGGATGGTAGGAAGGAGGAATATCTCAGATTGCGGGGCAAACTGCAATACATAGATATATGGTGAAGTGCTACAACCAACACCTGGCAGCATCTGGAATTACTCTGGAAAAAATCTAGAAGATATATATATATATATA
>NW_013667456.1:74016-76299 GCF_000517525.1 Limulus polyphemus
ATATGGAATTACTACTAGGAAAAAATACTAGAAAAGTATATATATATATATATATATATAATGGCAGATAGAAAAGGAATACCAAAATGACTAGAAAATGAAAACAACTCTTATTTACATATGCTTGAGTCCCGCAGTTAAATGTTATTTTTTTAAACATCTAGAATTATACACAATACACACCTAGCTCATGTAACTGTAATGTTTACATTACTCATAAAAAAGCCATTGCATAGCTCAAGAAATCAAGCACTAAGCAAGTTTTGACCAAAGATTAAACCACATTTCAAGTCAATTCTAAACAAATTTACCAACAGGCCTAAAATTTGTGACATAAATCACACAAGTAGCAGAGATGTGTTTTTTTTTGTTGTTTTTTTTCACATTCCTCTTAATTTGTCAAATTCAGATTCAAAATCAGAGGAATGTGAAAAAAAAAACACTTGAAATTTACGTGTTATTTTATCAAACTTTAGACCCATTGGTTTCTACTGCTTTTCCAGTTTTCAGACTTTAATTGTAATTTCTAAACAAGCTTAGTTTCAATATACAGATGATTTTAAATATATATTTTTAACAACAAATTATCCCATTTTATTTTATAGCTACTACCAATGCTACATTCCTTGATGATGTAATAGTTAGGACAGAAGGTTATTTACTTATGATTTATTTTAATAGTTCTGATGGTTGAAAATAAGCTTCATAAAAGAAGTTCCCACATTCATTCCCAGATTCTAGTACATTTCATAACAAATTACCTAAAAGACAAAAAGCTCAAATCCATCCCTGATAATTTATTAAACCATCCCTTAAACACACTTAAATTTACTGCTTGTACCAAATCTGAAGGAAACCCATTCCAAAGACCAACCACCCTGTTAGTAAAGTAAAACTGATTAAGCTGAAGATGATTCTTACCCCACCAAAATTTTATTTGTCCCCTTTTCTTATCATTTTGACCATTGAATATGACAAATTATGATGCATCAATACGATAAATTCCCCTAATAAACTTGAACATCTCATTCAGATCCTCTCTAACTTTTTCTTCAAGAGAAAGTAATTTCAGAAATCTTAATCAATCGTCGTATAACAACCTTTCCATCCCAGATATCATCCTAGTAGCCTTCCTCTGAACCTTTTTCAACAATTTTAATGTCCTTTATAAATGTAATGAGCTCAAACTAGTGACCTATACAATGAAATAACCTCTTTGGAATATATTTCTGTAAATACAACCCAAAATTCTATTTGCTCTACCACTAGCAACAGTACAATGTGTGAATAGCTAAAGAGGCTGATAAAGCAAAACACCAATATTCTTTTCTTTGTTAAGGTTATTCCCTTCAAAATTATACTTATATTTTAAACTGTGATAACCCACATATATTACCTTGTACTTATTATAATTAAAAATCTTCTGCCAGTTATTTGCCCAACTCACCAAATGATCCACATCCTTTTATAAATGTAACTAAGAATTAAGTATTGTTTGTATTTATGTAAAATAAAAAACAAATAATTAAATAATTGTAACTGTTTTTCTGTTTTATAGAAGTAAAAAAAGCAATAACATCAAATACAGTCATTCTAAAAACTTGTTCCATGCTCAAATTCCATACTCAAAAACCTCAACACAAATGCAAAAATACTAAAAAACACCAATACTCCAATATCATCAGCAAATTTAAGCAGTGTATTGAGCATTCCTTTATCAAAATCATTTTCTCTTTCCTCATATAAAGAACAAAGTGCACTAAAAAATAAATTATACTAAGAAACCCAAGAGATACATTTCATTTTTAAGATATCAAAATTATAAAATATCACAGTTTAGTCAATACAGATTAATAATTTCTAGTTCATTAAGAGGGCTTATAACTTTTGACATATTGTAAATTAGCACTTATACTACAATAGGACATATAACTTATCAAAGAAATAACATATTGTAAACTAGCACTTATACTACAATAGGACATATAACTTATCAAAGAAATAACATATTGTAAACTAGCACTTATACTACAATAGGACATATAACTTATCAAAGAAATAATATTGTAAAATAGCACTTATACTACAATAGGACATATAACTTATCAAAGAAATAACATGTAAACTAGCACTTATACTACAATAGGACATATAACTTGTCAAAGAAATAATATTGTAAACTAGCACTTATACTACAATAGGACATATAACTTATCAAAGAAATAACATATTGTAAACTAGCACTTATACTACAATAGGACATATAACTTATCAAAGAAATAA
>NW_013667456.1:76935-80841 GCF_000517525.1 Limulus polyphemus
AAGAAATAACATGTAAACTAGCACTTATACTACAATAGGACATATAACTTGTCAAAGAAATAATATTGTAAACTAGCACTTATACTACAATAGGACATATAACTTGTCAAAGAAATAATATTGTAAACTAGCACTTATACTACAATAGGACATACAACTTGTCAAAGAAATAATATTGTAAACTAGCACTTATACTACAATAGGACATATAACTTGTCAAAGAAATAATATTGTAAACTAGCACTTATACTACAATAGGACATATAACTTGTCAAAGAAATAATATTGTAAACTAGAACTTATACTACAATAGGACATATAACTTATCAAAGAAATAACATATTGTAAACTAGCACTTATACTACAATAGGACATATAACTTGTCAAAGAAATAACTTTTAACATATTGTAAACTAGCACTTATACTGTAATAGGCCATATAAGAAATAATTAACATATTACAAACTAGCACTTAAACTACAATAGAAAATGTAAAGAGCAATCCAGTTAAGTACTCTGTACAAATACACTGTGCTGAATCCAATAAAAATAAGTAACAAAATATAATTCACAAAACATACCTCTGAAGGATTAAACTTGGGTAGCATGACACAAGTGGCTCCAACTAGAAGCGGACAGAGCATTGCATTCACTATCCCATGTACATGGTGCAATGGAAGAACATGAAGAATGACATCTTTTGATGACCACTCCCAGCTTTGTATAAGACAAGATGTTTGTGCATGTAAATTAAAATGGGTCAACACTACCCCTTTTGGAGAACCCGTTGTTCCACTGGTATAGATAATCATTGCATTTTCACTCTTCAACTTTAGATTCTCATTACACTCTTCTGCTTCATCTATTTCACCTGGTAGAATATCAGGCAAGTCACATTCACTCTCTAGGATAATTAATGGTATACCTAACTTATCAGTAATGGGCTTAACTGTGTCAAAAAATTCTGGAGTTACCATCACTAAAGCAGCTTCAGAGTCACTTATATAATATGTTAACTGAGCAGTTGGGTGAAATTTACACAGAGGCACAGCAATGTTGTTTGTTTGCCATGTTGCCCACTGTGCGACAGCATAAGAAACATCATTAGGGCATAAGAAGGCAATTCTTTGTTGGCACGTGGAACCAAGCTGAGTATCAAGAGCATCTTTTATTCTTTCTGTTAAGTGATGACTTTGGGCCAAAAGATCTTTGTAGCTATGCTGTCCATTACGATCAGCTATAGCTATTTTATTCAAAAACTTCTTCGCCTGTCTAAACACTGGTACGAATGGGGGTAAAAAATGATAATCATGACATTGAATCTTCATAGGTTCAGCAAAACCTACAGGTTCAAGATAATTACACATTCTTAGATTAGCCAACTGATAAGCGGCTGGGACTAAAAACTTTCGTCCTAAAGTGTTCATTTTAAAATTAAAATTTCGTCAAAAATATGTAATACAATCGCATCAAAATTCCTGAATATTTTGAATTCTAAATAACCAAGTTTCATTGAATTTACAACTGTCAAGTAAGCCACTTCCTAAACTTAAAGTTATAGCAATCATTTAATAAATGTAACTATTTTTAATTTAAATTTTAAGGCACTTAGCCCTCTATCATCTATGTTTAATCGTAATACTATAACCTAATAAAATTACTATAGTATTATTACTGTATTGAGTGTTTTAACTTTCTATTTTATCTGCCTGTGTTTCAAGAGTCTTAAATCTAGTACTGATAACATCATTAATAAAATCAAAAATTATAATTGTGATCCACAATATTCAATCACATAATATTGGTGTTACTTCGACACACGTCGTGTTCATAAGCATTAAGACCAAGAGTACCACTACTTATAGTACTATCGGTTATTTTAGTTTGTAAAATGAACACTAGATAGTTTTATTATTTATGTGTTTAATATAATATTTTTTTTTTTTTTACCAAAAACTGCTGGTTTGGTTTACGTAGAAAGTTTTAAAGATATAACTATATTATTTGTCCATTCATGTAACTTAAATTTAAAACAGAATGATTTTAACACCATTTATATTTGGGAATAAAATGTAGCTTTATCTGTGTACTAAGCTTTGTTCTTATCGAGAATATTAGGCCAAAAAGAACCTTTGCCCGGATGAACGCTGAATCATATTTGTTCGGTGATGTTGTTATTTTGTTTTTAATTGAAACTCAAGCGAGAATATATTTCAACTTATCATGCATTTTAGCCGCTGACATCCAAAAGTTTACGATTACAATTACAATATTATATGTATATTATATATTAAGCACTATAAGTTATCTTGTAACAGTTCTATGGAGGTTACTTTTTTTTTCTAAGATGGCATCTTATCTTCAAAAACTCTATGAATTTTTGTTCTTGTTCCGTTTGTTCAAGCGCAAAATTTCACATTGCCCATTAGAGATGTACCCCGAAATTTAGTATTTACAAGCTGGACCCGATGGTTCAGGTGTTCGACTAACAGCCTGCGGGTCGCGGGATCGAATCCTGTCCCTGAATACGCTCGGCCTTTCAGACGTGGGGCGTTAAAATATAATAGTCAATCCCACTATTCGTTGGTAAATAGTAGCCAAATTGTGGCGGTAGATAGTGTTGACCCTCTACCTTCCTTCTAGTCTATGACTTCAAAATTGGGAACGGTTATATAGATAAGCCTCGTGTAGCTTTACACGAAATTAAACAAAACAACAACAAAAAACAATTTTTAGGCACTCAAGGGAGGCAACCTGATTTCTTTGTTTGCAGTTAGACACAAACTACGCAATGATGTATCTGCAACGTGTCCAACACGAGTATCGGAACTCGTTTTTTTATCGTAAACTCCATAAACTTGCACCTGAGCCACTGGAGGGTAGGCGATTAAGGATTAAGCGTTGTTTGTATTTCTAACATTGTAAAATAAAAACTAAATAATTAAATAACTGTAACTTTTTCTGTTTCTTAGAGAAAAAGCAATAACATCAAATACAATAATTCTAAAAAGTTGTTTCATACTGTTGCGTCAGCGAGGTCACGTGACTAGCATCACGCCACCTCTTTCTAGAAATATCCTGTTCCTTCATGAATGCCCTAGCATTTACTAGATATATGTTAGTCTTGTATATATAAGACGGTCACAACGTGACGAGGCAATGAGTAATTGAACTGCAGTCAGTGTATGTGTAATTGAACTGAGTATTGTTGAAGTCGAGCACGTCGAACCCTCAACTTGTGAGTCGTATACCATAACTACCAGGCCATGCCAGGATCAGGATGTGTGTATGTATATGCGTTTTATAGCAAAGCCAAATCGAGCTATCTGTTGTGTCCACCGATTGTTGTAGATCCATAGACTTACTGCTGTCCCATTGGGTGGACATCTCAGAGAGAGAGAGAGAGAGGATCAACTATTGTTAAACACAAAAGAAGTACACTTTTTTGCCTTTAAGAAGCGTTTTTTTTTGTTGTTGTTGTTCTTTTTTCACTATAAAAAAGTCTAAATTACTTAAGGCTTTCTTTGCATAATTTTGTGGCAGACTGGTGCTTTTGCGAACTAAAATTAAACCCAGGTCTCATTGTGGAATGGAGATACTTCTGTCAGGCCCCTCAGTGGCACAGCGGTATATCTATGGACTTATACCACTAAAATCGGGTTTCGATACCCGTGGTGGGCAGAAAACAAATAGCCCATTGTGTAGCTTTGCGCTTAACAACAAACAAGTTTCTGTGAGTTCAAGTTACATAATATGACTATCCCTTCCAAAAATATTAACATTGCCATAACAGTGGGGGCAAAACTAACTCCTAATGTGTCCTACTGCCCTACACCTTGTCATCCCAGTGGGCACGCCACTGTGCACGCTTAGTTGAGTACATTATGTTAAACAATTTTTAATATT
>NW_013667456.1:81841-84367 GCF_000517525.1 Limulus polyphemus
CATTCATCATGGAATGCTGTTTGAATACAAGAAGGGAAACCATAAAGCTTTATGTAGCCATAAAGAATATCAAAAAGTTTCTGGAAATGTTTTGAACGTTCGTAAGTATCAACGATGGTTCAGCATATTTTGTTCAGGTGATTTTAGCTTTAAAAACTGTAATGGCATGAGCCGACATATTGGAATTGATACTGATGCTCTGAAGACGCTTGTTTAGGTTAACCCAAGGCAACAAACTCGTGAAATGGCCCTGAAATTGCATGTCTCTCATGAAACACTAAGTAAACATCTAAGGAATATGGGAAAACTCCATAAAGAAGGTGTTTGGGTGCCTCACGAACTCTCCAATAATCATCGTTTCCACTTGTCTCTTCTGGCATTTTTGGACAGAATTGCCACCAGTGATGAAAAATGGATTTTCTATGTGAATATTAAACGCCAAAAACAATGGCTCAGTCCTAGACAAAACCACTTCCGTCCCCAAAACCCGGACTCTATCTGCAGAAAGTGATGCTTTGCATTTGGTGGAACATCAAAGGAGTAATTCATTTCGAACTCCTCAATCCACAACAAACCATAAATGCAGAGATCTGCTGTCAGTAACTGGAATGTTTAAATCAAGCCCTTCATCAGAAACGCCCTTTACTCATTAATCGGAAAGGTGTTCTTCTCCATGACAATGCACGCCCACATGTGGCACATTTGACGCAACACAAGATTATGGAGTTGAGTTGGTAAGTTCTCCCCCACTCACCATATTCTCCAGATATGGCACCATCAGATTACCATCTTTTTCGTTCGCTGCAACACCATCTTAATGGGAAAACATATGCAAATGGGAAGGTGTTAAAGAGGACATCGACATAGTTTTGCGCTTAACAACAAACAAGTTTCTGTGAGTTCAAGTTACATAATATGACTATCCCTTCCAAAAATATTAACATTGCCATAACAGTGGGGGCAAAACTAACTCCTAATGTGTCCTACTGCCCTACACCTTGTCATCCCAGTGGGCACGCCACTGTGCACGCTTAGTTGAGTACATTATGTTAAACAATTTTTAATATTCAAATCCGCAAGTCACTTGATAACCACAGCTGATATAATATCGCGCTAAAATGTCATCTATCATAAATACATTCGACGTTGTTTGATGTTTGGTAGGTGGATTTATGCCACCGAAAATTAATTGTTTTTAGAAGGGTGTGTAACAGCTCTTCTCGATGCAAAATATTCATACATTCAGACATCATAAAGATGTTCAAATCTGATATTTAGAATCTCCAACATAAAGGATATCCCTTGTCTGTAATGTGATTAGAAAATAGGAATATGGATTAACTTCGGGCACCTGGATGATCCAGAAAGAGATCTGCAACAAGTCATTCCCCAACTGTGGTAACCAAAATGTGATGTCTTGAAACAGGTGGAAATCCATGAACACAAAGATGAGTGACAAAAGCCATCCACGTACCCCAGGTAACAGTATGCAACATGATCTCCATTGGAAAAACGAACAACACAAGTCACATGTACATAAGTTACTTTCGTGATATATTCATTCAACCTTGCATACTTCAATCAGCTGAAGAACGAAATGGATATTCATTCTATTCTATACAAAGATATACTAGGCCAAGTCGCCAAATGCAGCACCTATGGATTTCTATGCAATTGGAATGTCGAAATAGGAATTGGTAAACTGTCATCTTCGTACACTAGTGTAGTACTTTGATATACTACATGTTTTTCACACTTTTAGCTTAAAAATTAAGTTCATATTTTTCTTTTTCTCTATAATTCAGAAGGTAGAAACATAGCAGTGCTCAAGCAAGTTTCTAACTTTAATTTTCCCCTGGTGCTAATTGGGTCAACTGAAGATTAGTCATCTTCTTGTCTGATTCTTTTGCAGGAATAACAATGTGCTTTTTAATTAGCATGCCGAGTTATTCTTGTCAGCGAATCAGGAAGTAGTTGTGAGTGGACTCATTTGTGATCTTCACTGCCTGTTGGCCAACTAATCAAACAGGCAACAGTCAGTTTCTTTTTTGTGTCAGAAACTCGAGAGTTAATTCCCATATTTAATATAATTTTGCTAAGAGAGCAGATTTTTAGAGATTTTTACTGAAACTTTTCTGCAGATTTTCGAGAGATTTTTTTTACCTATACAAATTTGAATGGACTTATGTAAATCTTTCGCCAGTTTCAGTTAGACTTAAACAGTGTTTTTGAAGCGTTTTTGTAACTTTAACTTCTTCGCGAGAGCTCTTAAGGTATTTCCTTTCATCTGCTGGTAACAGGTTTATGTATTTCAATTTACTTTCCTTCTCAAATTATTTCTAACTTTAATTTTCATTTGTATGTACATAATTTAATTAAGTAGTTGTTTAAGTTTGCCAGTGAGCAAATTAAGCATAAGTTGCTTGATATGATAATGGAGCATAGTATTATATTTAAAGTATGTATTATTATTGTCGTGGTGAAATCCGAGTGGGAGCTTGGATTTCATATAGGTTAAAGTGGGGA
>NW_013667456.1:84377-85702 GCF_000517525.1 Limulus polyphemus
TGTCGCGTGAATTTCGTCGGAACGAAGTTACAAAAAAAAATCAATTAACAAACGGAGACGTAACAGTATGTATTATTATTGTCGTGGTGAAATCCGAGTGGGAGCTTGGATTTCATATAGGTTAAAGTGAGGACTAACTTTATTGTGTTACATTTTAACTTGGGAACACACTCATTTTATGATTATCTTTTATGTGATAGCCTAGATTCTGGGGGAGGGGAGAAAAGACACATAAGCAGGGTTTTTTGACTTAATAAATTTTTTGACACTCTTAGCTAGCCACACGTTCTTTCTTTCTTTGCACCTATGTGATCACTTGCTCCGCTGTACATTTCAGTATTGCTTTGAATTTTATAATAGAATGTTGTTGTTTGTTCTGTAAACCATTGTGGCTTGTATTCTGTGTGAAATCTGTATCCTGTCTCATTCTAGATAGTCAAATTGCCGCTACTGCATATGAAATCCGCCAAAGTCCTTTTTTTTTGTGCGGGCCTGGACCTCTATGCTTTGCAGAAAATCCTCGAGATACTACACTAACAAGGCGCCTAACGATGTGCTTTGCTTTTGGATATGAAAGCTTTATGATAGAGCTTTTTGCAATGGAAAGTATACTGCAATGTTTTGCCGAGATGCATCAAATATAACAGGACCAGAAGTAAGTTGTGATATGGATTATAACAACACGGTGAGGACACAAAGTTGTCTTAGCATAATGTATTCAAACTATTTATATTAGCAATGTTCAAAAAAATGTTTTTTTGTTTGTTTTTGAATTTCGCACAAAGCTACACGAGGGCTATCTGTGCTAGCCGTCCCCAATTTAGCAGTGTAAGACTAGAAGGAAGGCAGCTAGTCATCACCACCCACCGCCAACTCTTGGGCTATTCTTTTACCAACGCATAGTGGGATTGACCATCACTTTATAACGCCCCCCACGGCTGAAAGGGCGACCATGTTTGGTGGAGCGGGGATTCAAACCCACTATGCCGGGCCTCAAAAAATGGTATTTTGTTTGTATATATATATGATATAAGAATAGATACCAGGTTTGGCAATTTGTTTAAAATAAACAGTTTCCAAAACTTATTTCTAAATTTGTTAATCATGTTTTCTAATAGTTATTTTAATGCAAGGAAGAAAATACATATGTTTGTCTGTTTCGCGGTTTTTGTACAAAGCTTCACAAAAAGGATATGTGCAGTTGTGTAACTAGGTTTCACATTAAAACTTTTTCCGTGTTTCAAAATATTATTCCCTCAATAGCAGTATTCCAAACTACAAATATTAATTCGAGGGCAATTCTTATATATATATATATATATATA
>NW_013667456.1:86355-94766 GCF_000517525.1 Limulus polyphemus
AGGGACGGCTAGCGCAGATAGCCCTCGTGTAGCTTTGCGCGAAATTCAAAAACAATCTTCTAAATCAGTTAAGATTAAGAGAACTTAGATTTTTCTCCGTGAAAATATTTACTGACGAGCCTCCCGATGTTCTGTGGCTTCTACCTGATTATTCAAAAGAGAAATCAGTGAAGCTGACGTAAGAATGGTATTTGACCATTAACCTCATAATGCTCTCACTGCGCCAAATAACCTAATGTGTTTTTGCGATAATGAGACATGTCATAGTAAATTATTTTAAAATACTCTTTTTTTATCGTAGTTCATAAAAACACAGAAATTTTCTTGCCTTTCTCAAGATAGTTTCTTGAAAAACAATATTAGATTTTCGCATGGATGTTTCATTTGGAAGTAACCATTCATGATTTGTAAGTGTATGCTTTACTAAGAATTATCTTTCTGAGAGACAAAGTAAAGCTGCAATGTACAGGTGTGTCATGTGTTTGGTACCCCCCCCCCCTTGTTCAGCATAGAATTTTTCAAAATTTTCATATATGCAGGTGTATTTAGCATAACAATGAACGTTGTTGAAGGAAGTAGTTAAGATCCTTTGGTTCTAGTTACCTATTGTTCAGCATCATTTACCCTAGGTCTCACATATGCCTTCTCGTTGGAAAGATTTCTGTAAAGCTGTACCTTCTGTGGGAAAGTACGCAGTGATCTTTTCCATTAGTGGGTCAGATGACCTTTTGAGAATATAACCTCTCTTATTGTTCAATGGGAGTAATGACCAACGGTCACATGGGTAATGCACGCACTCTGAGAATAACAGTTTTATTCTTTCGAGTACATAAAGCTATGTTTTCTCAGTCTTGAACAAATTCTAAATAGGTTAAGGTGCACTCCTTCTTATGGGTGCTGGGAACTCTCTCCCCTAAGACATGATCTTGTGGGTAGGGTGTTTTACTCGTAATCTTTGGGTCACTGGATCAAAATCTATCATTGAACATGCTCGCCCTTTCAGCATTATAATGCGATGGCCAGTCTCACTATTTTTTGGTAAAGAAAAATCCAAGATTGATGGTGGGTAATGTTGACTAGCAGCCTACTCTGTAGTCTAGCACTTTATAATTAGGGACGGCTGGCACAGATAGCTCTCGACTAGATTTGTGCGAAAATTAAACAACAATCAAACTATCCAGGAAAGGTGACGTCCTTTCTAAATACACTCTTTTAATTCATTTTTTTGAAGCTCAGTTTAAGTTAGTTAATTCATATTTCCTTCGTAATTTGTTTCCTATCGAGCCGCCTGTTATTTTGCGGAACCTACCCGATTACTCTTGGGGAAAATCAGTGAACCAAAGAAAATATTGCACAATTAATGTAAAACTTCCAACTAGTTTTACTTTAGAGTCTCACCGTAGTCAGAGATATATGTTTCTTCAGCACTGTTCTCAGTCAAAAAACATTACAATTTACAATTGTGTTCGACTCTTCGTGGAATGACGCTAATTTCTGTTTTGTCTTCTTAAAACATTTTATACAGATAATGTTCTGTAGCATAATTTCAAAGTGATGTTTTTAGTGTAAACAACACTAAATGGTTAGATTGCCAGTTTCTTACACATATCCATAAACATTGATTATAATTATTGCGAGTTACAGTGGGAATTATTTATAAACTTGATTAGAAGTACTCACGAATGCAGATCAATTAATGACAAAAATTGGCTCTGTAATTAACAAAGTTAATTCAGTATACAGATCTAACTGGTAGTATGCAATTTTATAGAACAACAAAATTATTATAGGGCATTAATTCATCGGTTGGTTACCCTCGCTGTATCTGCGGACTTACAACGCTAGAATCCGTGTTTCGATACTCGTGGTGAGCAGAGCATTGTGCATAATTACAAACAATCTTAACCCTCGCTGTAAGCAATATTTGACCAGCTAATTAGTTTTCTTTTATTAAACATATTTTGGGAAAAAATAAAGTGTTTTAAAATACACTTGTTCCTTTTTAAAGAAATAAATATTGCATCTTATAGAAAAATGTTTAACATTACCTAATGAAATTTAAAGATCAACATTATAGCCTATTATTATTCCAACTGATGATTTGAATTTTTTGTTATAATGCATATATAATAGTTTAAAAGAACCACTGTATTTCTGTAACATTTTAATGTGATTTAAATAAGTAATCAATATCAAAATATAATAATAACCACGTAAAAAATAGAGGAAATGACGTAAAATATTGAGAACGAGGTACTTCACTTAACCCTTTTATTCCCAAAATAGATACATTATGTATTCCCAATTTTTAGATTAGGTCACTTTTTTGTTTATTTATCTAGACACATATTGGTCAAGTACCTCAAAGAAATTAAGTAAACTTTTAATCTCAGTTATGTTACAAACTATTATCAATGGCATAATAAATCATGTTGCCCATATAAGTTTGTTTGATATATTGGCAATAATAAGGTTAAGAAAGAACCATGTTTTCTTTTCTATTAATTATTTGTACAGTACGTGAAAACCTGTGATTGGCTAAATTATTTCGAAATTAAATTTGGTATGTCTTACCATAAAAAATGAAATGAAGTAAGATAAACTTTAACATCTGTCACGTTTTTGTGAAAATAAAATACGAGATGACAAAAAATGTTTTACGTATAGTTTTTCTATTACAAGCGAGATGAGTATCGTAATCGTTCCCCTAATCTCCATTGATTAAATAAAGCAAACTCAAACGGTGGTAATTTTGATACCTCTGCGATTTTAATCCTAAAAATGTTCACGTATAATTGTTTGAACTTTCGTTCAAAACTTCTCACAAAATTAATGTGTCAGAACTTAATTCACACAAGGTTAATGCAAGGAATTTATTGTCGTTTAATACACACATCTCAAAATATACAATCAACTTGATTTGATTCTCTTTAAGGCACCCAGGCTTTCTTTAACTATCAAAAGTAGGATCGTATGTTTTTTACAAGTGCCTTGTATACAGCCTTTTTTAATACATAAATTGCAAAATCTTTTAATTTTTCCAGACCATTTACAAGAATCTATTGGCTTAAGTGAACTATCAATATTTCACACAAAAAACAGAATAAATCACAAAAAACTACAAACAATAATTATTGAATCATGCAAATTAAATTGAATTTAATTAAATTACGCTAAAAAATGCTTCAATCTCATCCGGTAGGTGCATATTTAATTCTCTTTGCGAAATATGTGGTAAAGCAAAACTAATTTCTTTTAAAATCCACAATAAAAAGTTATTTAAACTATTAAAGCTATGTTTCAAGTGAAAGTTACGGGCTTTGTTTTAATTTTAGGCCTAATTTATATTATGTAAAAGTTCTTTTATATTAAAATCCACCGAAAATAAAAGAAAATGATTATAAAAGAACTCGTAATTGTTGTTTTTCCAAATAAAAGAAACATTTTGATATTTTTGAGACAACATTGATGCAAGTGTAAAACAGACATGATGAGCCCAATGCAAGATTTCTCTGAAGTTTAAACTTCTATATAGTATACAAAATTGTCACTATACATAAAATACACGAAACAAGAATAATAAAACACACACACACACACATTAACTTCATTTTTAAAAGGTTCACACATTTAACACGTTGTATTACTCGGGTTTTTAAAACCCTTAGCAATAATGTACGTCATCCAGCACGTCAAAATCAATAAAAATGAAAAATAAAATTCAAGAGCGGTTTCTAAGCTCATTTCATCTATCGATAATAAGATAAAATAAAAATTAATAACTAGGAAAATATACATGGCAGAAATGTTGATTACAACGCTGAACGTGATTATACAAATTGAAGAGCGTGCCGCAATGTCAAATCAACTACTATTAAAACAATCTACACTACACATACAAAACGTGAAAATATACGCAGTACTCACAACAGCGGCTTGTTTTGATTGCTCTATTAGATTTCTATTCAGCTAATAAACATAAAAAAAGGCTTCGAGATATTCTATATATATATAATGTTCAAATACAAGTCACAAAATAGCACGCGCAATTTCAATTGTCATTATAGCATAAGGCACTTGGAATGCACTTCAAAACTGTGAAAAATATGTTTTCTCATATAAATAACTTACGTGAAACGACATATAGAACACAGTAATACATATATAAAACTAACAGCACAAAAAAGTAAATGCTGAAAGAATTCTCAATTACAATAATACAAAATTCCGGTCATCTAAAAAGAAAAGCGTAACAAAAGTGAAGAGTTTATCTGCTTTACACTCAAAAAGATTATCAAAAATGTCTTAATATTCGAGACAATACAAGATAATGGCATTTACTAAAAATCATGAATAAAGTACAAGTTAACGTGTATATCAAAGAAACACTAAACTGCTATACAAATGTGTTTTTCCTTATTAGTCATTAGGAGTTTACTCTGACCAGGAAGAACCATTATTGGAAGACATCGATTTTGTTGTCATCGCAAGATCGATAAAAGAATATATTGTACTGAATCACTAATAAAAACTCGAAAGGTTCACTATCTTGCATGTCTAAATGATAATTAAGTTTACAATCTCATCACAGCTAAACGTGGATGTCATCAGGGATATATTGTTCCAAATCGCCAACAAGTGCTACTTTCGTTTTTATTTCAAGCCATAAAAAGTTCAATGTAACGGTTTCCGATGTTCTGGCGGTTCTTTTCCTGAATAGCACGTTCCGCCTCAGCTCTTGAGGAAAAAGTTACTAAAGCTTCACCGTTTGGTCGACCGTCTCCATTCCGTTGAAGCTGAATACATTCGGAAGTTAACTGGAAAAGTGCGAAATCACAAAATAATTTTAGATAAATCTACTTTCAATTGAGACGGTGTTTGTAACAAACGTTTCTCTCTTTCATCAAGTGTTGACTTTTTCAGTAAAAATAGACAAATACTTTAATGAAAAGAGGCACATAAAATTACCAAAGTATAAAACTAATCATTTAATTGAAGATATGAATAACAATAACACTTCAAGTATAGATTGTAACATATACTAAACATTTATCCAAAAGTTGTATTCATTTATTTAACGTTCACGAGCCTGGCATGGCCTAATAGTTAAACCACTTGGTTCGCAATTTGCGGGTCGCGGGTTCGAATCTCAGCCCCGAACATCTTTCAGCGTTGGGGCATTAAAATTTGACGGTCAGTTCCACTATTCAATTAAAGTAACTCAAAAGTTGGCGGTGGGTACTGATGACTAGCTGCCTTCCCTCAAGTCCATCGCTTCTAAATTAGAGACGACTAGCACAGATAGCTTTGCGAGAAATTCAACAAAGAAACATACAATACGGTAATTTAATTTTTTTTAATCAAAACGTATTCTGATGCTCGTGCACACAAACATACGTATATATAAATATAATCAAAAAATAATAATTTTAAATTTGCGTCAATTTAAAACCCTAAAGTTAAATTATGACCGTTTGACAATTGTTCTTCTTTTGTCGTAAAATAACTTCAAAACAGTGCTGGGGATTGTCATTAGAAAAACAAACAAACGAAGTTTCAAGATTTAGTAACATATAATTAATATCTATTATTGAAGTTTATTTTGTTTAAGTGGAATGGTTATTGTTGAAGAGTTAATCCGAATAAAAAAAAAACTCTCTCACAGAGACAATAAACTTATCAGACTGAAGTAACTTCAGAACAAATTTTCGCTGTATTAGGTTGGTTTGTTTTTTGAATTTCGTGCAAAGCTACACGAGGGCTATCTGCGCTAGCCGTCCCTAATTTAGCAGTGTAAGACTAGAGGGAAGGCAGCAAGTCATCACCACCCACCGCCAACTCTTGGGCTACTCTTTTACCAACAAATAGTGGGATTGACCGTCACATTATAACACTCCCACGATTGAAATGGCGAGCATGTTTGGTGTGACGGGGATTCGAACCCGCGACCCCTAGATTGCTAGTCGAGGGTTTAACCACCTGGCCATGCCGGCCACTGTATTAGGTAAAATGTGTTGTAGAGAATCCGAGGGTTGTTCCCAGCCCGTTATTGGAAAAACTTGCTCAGCACTTTAAGGTCATAGATGCGCTATAAGTGCGTCGTTCAGATCCACTAGTTCATTGGTTCCCAAACACTTTAGTCTGAGGCTCCCTTGATGTGAATAAAAAAGTTTGAGCTTCCCCCCAACCTATAAAAATGGCTTAAAATGTGATTTATCAATTTCAAAAAATAATTACTAATGAACTTTAACGAGATCTCTGAAGTAGTTTTTCTATTAAATTGTATGTTTGTAATTTAATGTGGCCTTTTCTTATCAATTTATATGTATTTTGATTAGACCATTAGCAATTTATCATGCTTGGGTTAAATTTGTAGACTGATGAGCAATTAAACACACACTTAATTTTGTGTAAGGTTATCTTATTTTCGTTTTAAAATGTGAAGCAATCCTGTAATTTCAATGTTAAGATTAATAATAAATGATAACTAAAATAATACAGCATCTTTGTTGTTTTCGGCCAATTTTTGGCGCCCCCTCTGGGAAACACTGCACTAGTCGGTCAAAAAAAAAAGTATCCCAATAATTTACGATGGGTACTGTCAGGATCGTAGCTAGAATAAGTATTTTCCTTTTATGAAGTCCCCCAGTGGCACAGCGGTATGTCTGCGGACTTACAAGAGCACAGATAGCCCATTGTGTAGCTTTGTACTTAATTATAAACAAATAAACCCTTTATGAAAAATGAACTCTCATTTTCTTTACAATTTCGATGAGGAAGAAGCCCCATTATACAAATTCTTCAAAATACAATATATCATAAATTCACGTTACGAGAATACAAAATTATGGTTTACATTTAGAGTACATTCCCCGTCTATACTAGCCGGAAACGACAGTGTTTATTTATCTAACATGAGACGATAACGAAAATGTTTTACGTTTCGTGCCAATCGGACACATTCTTCTAAATATTTACGTGCCTGACGTGATTTTCGGGAGCATTTGGCATCCAGGACGCGTTCATTTCGCATGTTGCTTTCATGTCACACCTACAGTTGAGAATGTGGAAGGTAATGAACGGCATATAGCGGGTTCGAACCTTGGAGACCTTTCGATACGCAGTAGAGCACGTTAATTAATAGGCCACAACTGGACCTTCACACGAAATATAAGTAAAAAAATGGGGAATAAATCAGCAACTAAATTAGATAAGATTGGGGTGGTTAATTAAAAAAATTAACAAAATGATGTTTATTAAGCAAACTATTTCTCTACGACTTTTTTTTATTATTTTTTTATCATTTTTGCACAAACCTACTTAAGACTATCCGCCGACCTTAATTTTGAAGTGATGTTGTAAAGGGAAAGCAAATACTCAGCAGCTAGGTGAGTTTTTGAGGATATCCTATAAAGCACAAGGTTTCAGCCTCGTGGTGGTATTTTCCCGATGCCAATCTACATCTAGGCTAACCTATAAAGCTTTTTGTTTGAAGTTAAACACAATGGGCCATCTGTGTTCTGCCCCCAAGGGTATCAAAATCCGAATTCTACGTTCCGAAACTGAATTTTTCACTTGTTCGGCATTTGTGATAGGTGAGGGATAAGGTGTTATCAAGTAATTTGATAACACAAAATAGCGTCTCATTCACTACTGTGCCTGTCGTATCCCAGTCAGCCTGATGAGCTCTGGTATAAGGCGAAAGGCCTTGTCGGATATGGCAGATAGTGTGGCTGACATATTGTTATACATTCAGCTTTATATTCACTCTTTAATCCTCTATTGCACATTGTAACTTACAGATAACAAATAGTTGTTGTTTAATACACATACAAGCGGTTCAGTTTTGTAGTTAAATGTTCTTACTTCCAGGTAACAGTATAAATAAACTACGGATTTACTTTCATTGGTTCTTCAGTTGAACAATGTTACTTCTAGGTAACGTACCCATTTATAACTTACCAAAATATATCAAAAACAGCAAGATATTTTGTACGTTATGCACCTATGTTTTTGTGTTGTTTTGTTTTGAATTTCGCGCAAAGCTACACGAGGGCTATCTGCGCTAGCCGTCCCTAATTTAGCAGTGTAAGACTAGAGGAAAGGCAGCTAGTCATCGCCACCCACCGCCAACTCTTGGGCTTCTCTTTTACCAACGAACAGTGGGATTAACCGTCACATTATAACGCCCCCACGGCTGAAAGGGCGAGCAGGTGTGGTGGGACGGGGATTCGAACCCGCGCCCCTAAGATTGTGAGTCGAGTACCCTAACCACCTGGCCATGCCGGGCCCATGTACCTTTGCAATAAAGAGTTAAGTTCTTTGGCTTTACAAAGTTAAAAATATGAAGTTGAGGGTCATGCCTTGTTAAAATAAATTAAAACTTTAGATTTAAAAAACAATTAAAAACA
>NW_013667456.1:95045-99202 GCF_000517525.1 Limulus polyphemus
GTACCTTTGCAATAAAGAGTTAAGTTCTTTGGCTTTACAAAGTTAAAAAATATGAAGTTGAGGGTCATGCCTTGTTAAAATAAATTAAAACTTTAGATTTAAAAAACAATTAAAAACAGCTAAAAATGGGATAGAAAAAATATCTAATAAAACGAAGTTTCGCCACTTAAACGTGGCATCATCAGGTACTTTACACAATTGCTGAACACAACATATTAAATACACCCAATGGTGACATCACGAACATAACCTTGACATTAACATAAATATAAACCTATAATCCTTGCATTTTATTTATTATATGTTTGTATTCCTTCATTACAATATCTTTCTTTATTTTGCATTTATTAATATTAGGTTCTCGACAAATAATTTTGACAATGTTCACTACAAATCTGAATCTTTAAAATGTTGGTAGACATGTGACGGATGCATGTCCATGTTCCATTATTATTGTATTAAAATTTCTACCTGCCACCCCTATATAGAGATTATTACATTCCGTAGATTCTACACCGTAAACACAACACCTCTTTCTCAACTGTTATTGGTTGAATTCTGTTTTTTAATATTGTATTCAACGTTTTTCCTGGTAAAAAAATAAATTTACCAACTACTGGAAGTTTATAAATTTTTTCTAGTTAACTCCACAGTCATTTTTTTTTCTGTCAACTTATCAGTTATTGAGTATTTTTAACTACACTAATAGGATAATTATTCCTTTTCACCAACACATTTTTAGGTAATGTACTTCCTCATCCAACTTTTTTTGACCTGCAATTAATTTTTGCAATAGCCAATAAAGTTTTTATAAATCTTATTTTTTTTAGATGTCTGATGAGCTGACGACCAATTCAAGTAAGAATCAATATGTGTTTTCTTCCAAAAAACTTTTGTTTTTAAAGTATATTAACTCTACTAACCATTTGTCCAGAAATAAAATCCGCAAATGTATTATCAAGATATCTGACAAAAAAAAACATAATCCTATATTAACCGTACTTTTAAGTTAATAATCCAGCATGTTCATAAAGATGTCAGCTAGAACAGGTGCTAATGGACTACCCATAATTATTCCCTCAGTCTGATAACTCCAGGGTTTATAAAACGTTGCATGTTAAGATGAAGCCAGATCAATTTACATCACCAGCCGCGACTTCCGTGACATGGCAAAGATACCTCTCGCCCTTCAATACAATACAAGCCCTGAATGATAATGTCTAACCATATATGCCTGATCGTCTTTACAGCTTCGGGCACTGATAGAGTATTCGGCTCTCTACCAGTGAAAGTGGGTTTTCTCGGGGCACTCCCGTTCCCCCCTCCCCACAGCAAAATTTTTCCTTATGCTTTGGATCCTTATATCCCAGCCCTGAAAAGGACCATCTCGCGTTTAATGTAAATGTAACTCAAAATAATAGAGTCATTACCCTAATCTGTTAGCCAACAATCTGTATTTAATTTAATCTGAGTATCTCAGTCTATAACGGACGTACTCGTGCTACATCTCCCTGTTCTGTTCTACAAACGACCAACGCCACGTGGTCATCCAACGCCCATGTGCAGGTGATTGAGAGAAATAAAACATCGGCAGTCAGTATACGACTCCGCGAAGCTCTTCGTCTTTCTCATCTTCTCCGCGTCTCCTCCTTCCCTCAGCTTGTGAGCACCATACCTTGAAAACTATCAGTTAAAAACTCCACTCATGTAAACGTTTAGTTCATAAGAGCCTCGGCAACTTATTTCTAACTATGTAGTGGGGTGAAGAGAAATAAAAGTTTCTGACCGTCCCGGGTTATATTTCATTCTCCTTCGGGGAATGAAATACACTGTTAACCTAACATGTGAATGGAATCGATGAAGCCAAAATATGAAAACTAAATTAGTAAAAGTTAAGAGTATAGATGTAAAGTATTAAAGTGAAAAGTTGAGAACATAAATATATTTCAGTAAATGTCAACATTGACGGGTTTTTTAAACTTTGTCTGTGTAGAACTTTTCTTCGTGTCTTGTTCTGTGTGCGTTTCTTAGTCTGTCCACGTGAGCAAGAAGTGTGAAACTGATTGTTACAAATCCATCGAACCATATGTGATCATTTATACTATATATGTTAAAGCTGTTGACTTTGTATTAAATAATGATTTTTCCTACTTATTTCTGAGCTTAAATAATTACATGAAGTCTGATTTAATGTTCGCAGACAAAAATTTCTATGCCATAGTAACAATTCTTATGTATTTTGTATTTTTTAAGTGATGTTTATGTAAGAACAAAATTGATCATTTTTATATTGGGTGGCATGAAACTGACTCTCATTTGAGCTACGGCCGAGAAATCCCCCAAGGATCCGGAAAAGGTCCTTGAAACGTTTTAAACCTAAAAAGCGCGGGAAGCGAATGCTGAAGATTAAATTGAGGATTAGTTGTGTAATAACCTACTGTGACACATCAGAAGAAAGTTTGTTTTGGTTTACTAAATATAAAGTCACACTGTTCTCGGATTTTTTATTTTTATGGCTTGCTTAAAAGATGAAATATTAATTCACTTTAGAATGGAAGGAAAGGAAATGTGAGCATGCGTAAAGACAGTAATTAAGGTTTGTATATACGTCATCAGTTTCAGTGAGAAGATGTGAATGCGAGTTATATGTAACCTATGTTTACCTGAATCTCTGCCATTAATTAATTGATAAAACACAAATATGGCTACGTCACTACGTTTGGGAGTCGTGCCAGTATTAAGTATTAATACTTAATACAAAGTATTAAGGCGAGAATAGAATTCATTTTGATAGAATACAAGAACTTGACAACGAAGTACCAGTTTTACGCTTTTACTTGTGCATTGTTGGACGCCGAATGGGTTCATCGAACTCCTTTTGAGAATCCATTGTGCCATATAATTTTATGAAAATAAAGGCTACTTGTGCATTGTTGGACGCCGAATGGGTTCATCGAACTCCTTTTCAGAATCCATTGTGCTATATGATTTTATGAAAATAAAGGCCAAAATCACTAAATAAAATGGCACTATCATAATTTTGTTCATACAAACAGAAAAACGGTGTTATGCGCCTTGATACGGCAACGCAAATTGTAGGTGAGTCACTCCGAAACGTATGTTTCCGGTTTTGTTGAATTATAGTACAACGCACTGTTAATCGGTTGAGCGTGTAAAAGTTATCCTACATCTAATTTTCAGTATGGGGTCAGTTGAGGGCGATTTATATAGATTTCACTGTCTTCCTAAAGGAATGAGGGGGGAGTCTGTTTATTGTATCCTATGATTAAAGTGATTTTCTATTTTAATAAATAATAAACAACTTTCGAAAATAAATTAATCAGTAACTGTTGCCTCATATTGCCTTCTAAATACATAAAATGTATTGGCGGCGGAAACTCAGATTCACTAGCTGTAAAAATCCTGGATCCGTCATTACCAAGTCACATATTGTTGTATTTATACTTTTAAAAAAATAGTTACATAGCGGCTCCTGGAAGAATCTACCCACCTACCGCACCCATCCCCAACAAAAATCTCTGAAGGCAGTGCTGTTATATGTCTTCAATTAACACGATCACAAACAGGAAGAACGAGTTAGAAGTATGGAAGATAAACCTTAGACTGATGAAATGGTAATGAGATTGGGAAATAGATGTATGGAAGATAAACCTTAGACTAATGAGATGGTAATGAGATTGGTAAATAGAAGTATGGAAGATAAACCTTAGACTGATGAAATGGTAATGAGATTGGGAAATAGATGTATGGAAGATAAACCTGAGACTAATGAAATGGTAATGAGATTGGGAAATAGATGTATGGAAGATAAACCTTAGACTAATGAAATTGTAATGAGATTGGTAAATAGATGTATGGAAGATAAACCTTAGACTAATGAAATTGTAATGAGATTGGTAAATAGATGTATGGAAGATAAACCTTAGACTAATGAAATGGTAATGAGATTGGTAAATAGATGTATGGAAGATAAACCTTAGACTAATGAAATTATAATGAGATTGGTAAATAGATGTATGGAAGATAAACCTTAGACTAATGGAATTGTAATGAGATTGGAAATTAGATAGTATGGAAGATAAACCTGACTAATGAGTATAGGTATGATATTGGTAAATAGTTGTATGGAGAGTAAC
>NW_013667456.1:99223-104363 GCF_000517525.1 Limulus polyphemus
AGATTAGGTAAATAGATGTATGGAAGATAAACCTAGACTAATGAAAATTATAATGAGATTGGTAAATAGATGTATGGAAGATAAACCTTAGACTAATGAAATTGTAATGAGATTGGAAAATAGATGTATGGAAGATAAACCTTAGACTAATGAGATGGTAATGATATTGGTAAATAGTTGTATGGAAGATAAACCTTAGACTAATGAGATGGTAATGAGATTGGTAAATAGATATATGTAAGATAAACCTTAGACTAATGAAATGGTAATGAGATTGGGAAATAGATGTATGGAAGATAAACCTTAGACTAATGAAATTGTAATGAGATTGGTAAATAGATGTATGGAAGATAAACCTGAGACTAATGAAATGGTAATGAAATTGGTAAATAGATGTATGGAAGATAAACCTTAGACTAATGAGATGGTAATGAGATTGGTAAATAGAAGTATGGAAGATAAACCTTAGACTGATGAGATGGTAATGAGATTGGTAAATAGATGTATGGAAGATAAACCTTAGACTAATGAAATGGTAATGAGATTGGTAAATAGATGTATGGAAGATAAACCTTAGACTAATGAAATTATAATGAGATTGGTAAATAGATGTATGGAAGATAAACCTTAGACTAATGAGATGGTAATGAGATTGGTAAATAAAGAAAGAACCTAACAAATGTGAACAATGTTCATGATGCTCTTTCATTCGCTTAGGTTTTAAGTTTGTGTTTAACTCCTAATGTTCAGAGTTTAAAAATCATTTTCTCACAGACAAGTTTTTCTGGCTATTAACGCGGATGTAGGCTTAAAACTGTTCTAGTTCTTCTCTCATTTTTAACTGTAGTATCTAATAGTTTAATGAAATCCTCGGAGCTCGAAAGCATGCCAACATTGTTATCTCTACACCCCACGAAAACTTAATTACAAATCATTATAATTTAATCCAAGTTATTGATTAATATACGTAGTTCTTGGGTAGTTTAACAGAACATTGGACAAACAGCGTTCATCTTTAATTTCCTTGTTACCCATTTCACACCAGTTAACTACCCAAAAATATTTCAATTTTAAACCCTGATACTCTATTTAGATATTCTTTAACAACAGAAAGTCGTAAGAAATATCAATACTTTAACAAACTCAGAAGAAAAGAGGTAAGTTTTGGTATTAAATTTTACTGATACTGAACATGTCTGACTTTTTTAGACGACGTTTAACACATTACGATACATTTTTTGTTCTAAGAAAATAAGAATACAGCTTTCTGTTTCTGTTTTCAGTGAAGCTATTTCTAATATTTTCGATTATTTTTTTACAGATATTTAAATGCACTTCTTAACCAGAAACAATTGTTTGTAAAATTTTGTAGCTTTTTAAAATATATGACTTGCACTGAAGGTCGAGGTCCTTGTATTTTGAAACATATTTGAGTTTTATATCATATTTCAGAAAAGTTTGAATTAGCGCAGATAGCCCTCAAGCAAAAGTTTGTATTTCACATGTTACGAAATCGAAAGAGTGTAGCTTCTTTCTGTATAAATAATAGATTCCACGTTCATAAATTCAATGAACTAAACGTTTGCTAAGAATGCTGATATGATGTACTCTAAAATGAACTTAAGCGCTTTCTCGTCTAAACCCTACACAAGGGACTCGGCATGGCCAGGTGGTTAGGGCGCTCGACTTGCAATCTGCGGGTCGTGGGTTCGAATCCTCGTCACACCAAACATGCTCACCCTTTCAGCCGTGGGGGCGTTATAATGTGAAGGTCAATCCTACTCTGCGTTGGTAAATGAGTAGGCGGTGATGACTAGCTTCCTTCTCTTTAGTCTTACACTGCTAAATTAGGGACGGCTAGCGCAGATAGCCCTCGTGTAGCTTTGCGCGAAATTCAAACAAACACCACACTAGGTGTGGTCAGGACAGGATTAACCAAAAGGTGGAGTAGGCAGTTATCCATGACCCCACGGAACCCACAATTATTATGTTTGTTGTTTTTTTAGTCTTCCCAGATAACTTTAAGTAGTGAACTGTAGTATTTTAAAAGCATTATTTTTGGTAAAAAGTTTGGTAAAATTTCAATGCAAACAATAAAAAAGAAGCAGAGGAATGTGTAAAAAGGGGGAGCCACAGAAGTGGAGTTGCTTATGGGACAACTCTGGTCTTAATCCGGCTCTGGGTGTGGTCACCTTTAAAACCTGGTGAACCAGAAAAAAAATCTACAACATACAAGGAACACACATTCCAAAAATAGTTGTAAACAATCGTACATTATTGCTCAAATTTTCGTGTTCGACTACATTAGCAAATGGAATAACAGTTCATTTGGTTGGCGGGTAATGTTACTCTGGCATACGAGTTTTATAAATTTATAAAAACTAACGAAATAAGTACACCTATAATATAAGTCTACCTATAAATTAAAAATTTTCAAAGAGCCCTCTATAACCACTGAGCAGCCGTACTACACTACAAAATTGTGGCGCCTCTATTTTATGATTAATATGAAACAACGAGGAAAAAATAAATGATGAATAAAACATGTCCAACCTCTCTCGTGCATAACTAGTACATCTCACAACAATATCTTAACAGACACACTAAAAATCCCTTTAAGAGAAAAATAAAACGATATTGCAGAGAACATACTTTTTAATTTGTTTAAGAAAAATTTATAATTAACTAATCAACCATTAATTAAAATCTACTTCACTTAATCTAATATATATTTTCCAGAAATTGGAACCTATCAAAAAATTTTAACATTGCCAAAAAATATTTCTTTAAAATTTGGAACAACTTAAAATTATAATATTGTGTATATATATGTGTATATACACGATACTTCACTAATACATACATATATTATATTTATATATTAATGTTTTATTACCACCTACACAGACGTTTTAAATGTTTGGCTGAGACTGCTTCCGATATGATAACGCATGCAATTTCATTTCAGACATACACCATTAAAATTGAAATCCACCAAAATAAATCAACTTCTAACGTAAAATGTTTCTTCAGAATCCCTCCACCTAGCGGAAATGGAAAGACAAGTGAACCTTTTATATCTCACAGAATGTTAAAAGAAGCTTTGTAGCTGACAGTGTAGTTCAATAGGCAAAAAAAAAAGCAAAGGAATAGCGAGAAAGCCCCTAACCTCTGAAAACCCCTGGAAAAAGTTGAGAATGTCAGCTACAGCGGAGTTAAACGGAAGCCCGCGCATGATTACCATGGTAGGCCCAGTGTGACTGTAGTAGGTAGTAGGCGACACAGGTGGACTCGGATAAGGCCAGTAGAAAATTTGCGGGTAGTAGGTAGGCACTCGTGGCGTTAGTGGAGCCACCGTCGGCAACACTGGAGTCGTCTGCACGTAAGGATATACACCATAAGGTGGCGGCAGCATTGTTCCTCCTAATATAACAATGACAATAAAAGCCCTAATTGTATCAAGTAAATTGTGGGAGATATATCTAATAACACATTATATAATGACTTGTTGTTGTTGGGTTTTTTTAATCACATTATCAAAAGTATATCTTAAATAAAGTATTCATTTTTAACCAAGATTAAAAATACAAAACATTTAATTTTGTACTTAAACACAAGATATACTGAATAATTTAGGTTATTTCCAGGAGAAGCAGCAAAATGAAAACATTATTTTTTTATGTTTTAATAAAATACCCATTTTTCATTAGTTACTTATGGCAAGTATGATGCATAGTTTTTAGTGTAAATTTACAGGGCAAAGATTCCAATATAGAAACCTGCTGAAATTTCGAAACAAAATACAAGTTCTAATGTCGAAAAATAACAAAAGTTGTAAAGAAGAAACATTAACATATGTGACTTCCCTGGAGAAATACGCCGTACAGAAAAAAATACTTCCAACAAAAATTACCTCCAGAAAACATGACTTGCCTGAAGAAATAAGATGTGTGTAGAAAGAACACCTCCATCAAGGACAACTTACCCAGATAAATGAGTGTGTGTGAAAGAAGTATCTCCAACAGGGACAACTTACCTAGATAAATGAGTGTGTGTGAAAGAAGTATCTCCAACAAAGACAACTTACCCAGATAAATGAGTATGTGTGTGAAAGGTTTATCTAGGTAAGTTGTCCTTCTTGGAGATACTTCTTTTACACACCCATTTATCTAGGTAAGTTGTCCTTGTTGGAGATACTTGAGTGTGTGAAAGAAGTATCTCCAACAAACATAACTTACCTGGAGAAATAAGCTGTCTCTGGACAGGAATTCCACCAGTGAGGACGAGGTTCATGTCATCCACCGAACACTGAAAAACTTCTATGTAACGCTGTTTCTTTCCAAAGACCATGTAGCGATGGTGGCGCTGCTGTGCTGCCAGGTAGGCTGATTGTTCTGAATCCATCTGGATGAAAGCCTCGCCAGATGGCTGGCCCTATAAATAATAAAGGATTTAATAAAAGTTCACACTCTAGTGTTTATAACCCTGCTGCAATTAATATACGCTGACGATTATCACTCTCGGTTAAAATATATCAACCTTTACTTAAAACACTCAAGCATGTATCACCCTCAGTTAAGATACAAAAATATATACAATACAATACAGTATACCAAATTCAGTCGAAATACGCTGATGTATAACACTTAGTTACAATACACTAATATAATCCCAGTGGAAATATGCAGAGAAACTTTTATATCATATCATTCAGTACAATCTTGACCATTCTGTAAATCTAATATACGTGTGAAAAATCACCTCTTCTTTGAAACAGTCACTTTAAGCCTACCTACAGTGTCACCCGTAATTATGTACCCATTCAGTATTATAATAAAAATTAAGTCAATAATGACAATATATAATTGATGCACTTCAACAGTCTAACACTTTTTTTATCGTAAGATACACGCATATACAGTTTAGAAACAAAAACAAAAGTTATAGAATTAACTTCAAACTATCTTCGAATGTTACAATAGGTCGCTTTAAACGTAAAGTGCAGATCTGTAAAGTATAACTTGCCACCCCTTCATTAAATTATGAGCTACCCCTACCAACACTGCATAATATATATATATATATATATATATATATATATAATGTTGTTCTGTTATGAGATACAAGCACAAAGGGATGG
>NW_013667456.1:105389-109816 GCF_000517525.1 Limulus polyphemus
ATATATATATATATATATATATATATATATAATTTTTTTTTTGGTTTATATTAACTTCACTATAGTTTTACAGTGCTGATTTTAATCGCCTATGAACAATTAATGTATTGCATAGCATTATATATATAGACAGACAGACACATAACATTCGTATACTATAATATTTTGTTTTATCTATTTACCAAGGTAAGTAATACACATTACACATTTGATTATTTTCATTGTCAGCAAGTTAACACTTAAATTTTAGCTAGAGGATTTTGTTTGTTTGTTTGTTGTTCAGTGCAAAGCTGCACGATGAGTTATACGTGTTCTGCCCACTGCTGAGTTTTCGGAGGAGGGGGAGGCATTATTTAGGAAAAGGAGGTTCAGTGAGCTCTGTAAGTTACCCAAGACGAAACCGCTCCTCTAGAATAGAAACAAGTATTGAGATTTTAGTTTTTAAAATGTTTATTTAGATAAGCCACGTGTTTAGAATGTCTGACTTCTTGTTCGCATGAAACACGTACTTCAGATACAATAGTAAGATTTCTCAAGAGAACAAATATCGTATAATCTTATACTTCTTTTACAATATTAAAACCGTACTTGTATTTTGTATTTATAACAAAGCAAATAAGACTATTGGCCGCCGTCCCTAATTTTAAACTACTCACCAGAAGACAGGAAGCCAATCAGCAACACCCTACCACCCACCCTCCATGCTATAAAGGGTTTGACTATCACTTTTATAACACACCAACATCTTATAGTGCGAAGAATATTTTAAACTATCGCATGGATTCGAACCCGCATCGCTAGCTCTGAAATCCAGAGCTGTACCACAGGACCAACCCACAATTTAAACTAATGTTCCTAAACAGGGGCACTTTAAAGTTCTGTGATCAAACGGAAGACCTGTAACATGCCCCTCAGTGAATCAGCCACAAGTCTTTTGAACTTATGACGCTAAAAACTGGGTTTCGATACCGTGATGGGCACAGCACAAATAGCCCATTGTGTAGCTTTATACTTAACAAAAAAAAACAATCAACTACCCTTTTAATAGTCTTATCACAGACCTTTGTTAAAAACATAGCAATAATAAAATACTCTCGGTAGCTAACAAAATACTAATTTCTCAGGGGACAATAAAAAACCCGACTTTGTCCACTCTTAAGCTTCAATTTGTTTTTTCAAAGGCCAAGAAAACCACAACTTTACCTGCTCTTCAATCTGTTTTTCACAGGACAAGAAAACCCCAACTTTGTTCATTCTTAATCTTCAATTTGTTTTTCAAAGGCCAATAAAACCCTGACTTTGCCCACTCTTAACCTTCAAACTGTTTTTAAGGACTAACAAACAAAAATCGACACTATCCGCGCTTTTACTCTTCAAATCTTTTCTCGTATCAAGGGCAGTAAAAAAAAAAAAAAGTTTTAAATAATTTGGCAAGGAACAACAGAAAGCTAGGATACAGATCCATTCTTCATCTTGAAATAATTTTTCAAGAATAATAAAAAGAAAAGTTTGTCTACTCCTATTGCTCAAGTGTTTCTCAACATGCTTAAGTTTGTTCACTCTTAATATTGAAAGCTCATTTTTGGCAAACGGTTTATTTTTTTCTTAGTCAAACAACCGTTAACTATCAAATGAATTGTTAAAGTAATAAGATAGATGTCTAAAGTCTTAACTTACGTTTCAGATAAATTATTGCTTCACGCATGTCAGACATGCACCTACTTTTGTTTTTTCCAACGTTTTAAATCCACAAACGGAAAACATTTCTCCGCTTCCATGTTTCAAATATAAGAAGAAAAAAGAACTGATTTTTAATACTATTTAACTGGTAAATATTTTTCTGTATGTGTTATTGGATCTGTTAATTAACAATACTTTGTTTGTTTGTTTTGGATTTCGCACAAACTACACGAGGGCTATCTGCGCTAGCCGTCCCTAATTTAGCAGTGTAAGATTAGAGGGAAGGCAGCTAGTCATCACCACCCACCACCCAGCCAACACTTGGGCTACTCTTTTACCAACGAATAGTGTGACTGACCGTCACACTATAACGTCCCCACGGGTGAAAGGGCGAACATATTTGGTGTGACGGGGATTCGAACTCGCGACCCGTTGATTGCGAGTCGAGAGCCCTAACCACCTGGCCATGCCGGGCTAACAGTACTTTTAATGGTGTTTAAAATGCGACAAGACTTTCTCGGTTATCATGCCACTAAGATCATTACGAAAAACAGTACAAAAGAAATAAACAGAATGTTTTCCTCTTTCCATAATTATATCAGAAATTTACTTTAATAAAGAAAATTGTTCGTAAACATCAATGTTAATAATGTTTTAAAAAAAAAAAACTTTAATAGTTAAGTTTGCTTGTTAATTGAAATTGCTAGGATAAAAAAAAACTCTTTTACGACCTGTTATAAATCCTTAGAAATTCAAAATCAGTATCTGTTACAGTCATCTAACTTAATATTTGAAAAAGCCTGTGTGCGTATGTGTGTCCGCTTATAATTGGCGAACCGCTAGACAGATTGTTACCAAAGCTGGCATGTACCCTAAGGATGATCATTGTTCGGAATTTACCTCCAATGTATCATTACCGAATGTTGAACAGGTAAGTCAGCTGGTATAAAATACATTAAAATGTTATAATACGTTCCAGAGCAGAATTATGCACACGCAGTTCTGCTTTAGATGGTTTTGAGCACAATTTAAATCTTGATTCACACAAAATATTTTTGTCAATAACTGAAGTATTGCTAAGTAACGACTTCTGTATGTGTACGAGCTGTTTTTTTGTTGATACAGAAAATTCACTCAATAATTTTTGTTATTTCATGAGAAGTACTTAGTTTAATGGATCGAAACTTCAAACATTTAACAAATGTGGCTAACGAAATGATGCAATTATTCAATATTCTAGGATTAAACGGTGTTTTCAAGATGCTGATAAAAACTTTGTTCCTTAGGCCTAATCTATGTAGCACGATTTTTTTTTTAGTATTTTTTGTAATTTTTGTTTGTATTAATTATTGTCTGTTATTATTATTTCAGTAGTCTCTAAACGATTTATAATTATCCAAAAACGATCTTAACTGTCCAGCTTTAATAATCACTAATTTTAAAGTTACTTCTTAAAATAAGATAAATGTTTGGTTAGTATTATTTATGAATTCTGATGAAGTCACATACTTGAGCATTATAAACCATGTGAACTCCTTGAAAAACGATGTTTTTGGAGTGATCCCCTAAGAACTCAAGAATGTGTTCCACCTGTGCCTCGTATGGCAATCCCCGAAGTCGTATACAATCTTTTCTGGATCCAGAGGGAAGCAACTGCTGTGGAAGCAATGGGACTTGGGGAATGTTCGCTATCAAAGGTTGCTGTTGTTCATAGGTTCGGGGGTCCATGCTGCGATTAAGTACCTGATCAACGTAAAGAGTATAGTGAAATTACTGTACTACCCAATAAAATAATGGTCGAAACAGTTATAACGAAATACATATAGTGTTGGTTCTCACTATTGTTTGGCGACTATATAAGATTTAAACTACAATCGTGTACAACAATGTATTAGTAAACCATGCTCGTGAATCAAAAGAGAAAACAAATAATGTTGTGATTAAAGGTGAAATGTGATAAAGTGACAATACTTAATCAATAACAACTGTTTTTATGGCAGCTAAAGAAAATAAAGATTTGTTGAGTTCGTAAATCTAAACCAGACTTTGAGCTTTTAATTTAACTTTCAATTAAATAAGGGAAATCGTACATTTGTAGAAGTGAGTTTATAACTTTCGGCACATCAAAGTTATCAGGCAGGCGGTAGCACTGCCTACATAGGGATGGCTCGAGTTGTTCATCGAAACGGTATTTTAAATATCTCCTCAATAGGTCATCAGAACGTTACAATACTATACAGTGTTTCCTTTTATAACAATATCTACGTCATTACTCAGTTACAAGTTCTGGGAATGTCTGTAAATATCATAGCAAAAAGTTTGAATTTCTTGTTCGTCTTTCTTCTGCTTTTTTATATTACATGATAACTCGAAAACCAAAACAATGGTGTCAACCAATTTCACTTAGATAACATAGTTTGAAACGGAATATACGCTTTTATAAGTATTATTAATAACTAGTAGTAATTTAAAAAAATCATAAATCTAATATAAACGATGTTATTATTACCCCTTGAAGTTAGCTTTCTTACAGAAATCTGACGTTTCTTTAAAAAGCTTAAGTACAGGGTGTAACAAGAATTACCAGCCAATAATAAATAAACAATAAATATTACAGTTAGAACCTCATTGTATTTATAACTTGGTTATAAGTACAATCTCTCTATGTCTATTGAAACACTGCGTTGAAAAACAAGTAAACAAGTAAAGAAAAACTTTTTAAAAAGGAAGTAAATGTGGGGATGGCT
>NW_013667456.1:109866-118564 GCF_000517525.1 Limulus polyphemus
CAAACAAGATAGGTAGGGATGGCTATTTGCATCACTCCCTACATAATAGCACAAGCAAAAATTAACATATAGCAATATATATATATATATATATATAACTATTCAATCACAATTGAGATTAATTTATCCTATTTTTGTCTGTTAACATTCTACTACATTGTGTGTCTACGCTATTATGTAGAGATGATGCAAATGCCATCCCCACTACTATGTTGTTTGCATTGTTTTTGAAGGATTGATATTAGCCATCCCTACATTTACTTTCTATAATATCTGCAATATGTTCATGAAAGGATCCAAGATGTTTCTACAAGACGCATCCGAGGTAAACATAGACTTAAAAGTTGCACCAATACGAAAATTAAAATTGAAGGTCATGCTTAATTGGACTCATTTTAAAAAATATTACCACAATGCTAATATGATTTTTAACATCGAGTTACAATGTTCCCGTTTCAAAACATTCATAAGTTTACAAATTATCTATTATATCATCGACATGCGCACTTTAGAGAGTGACGTCACCTGTTGAACCTCAGCTGTTGTACTACGGAACAATTCAATGTAGCGAGAGCCAATAAGCTCTCTATGTTTCTGAAGAGCGCGTGCTGCCATATCTTCAGACTCGAACAGCACGAATGCGTCTCCAGTCGCCCGTCCATCGGCTTTTCTCACAAACAGAACACCTTCTTCACCATCAAGAATTTGACAGGGGCTGTCTCCACTGCCAAAGAACTCCAACTAGAAGAAAAAGATTAAGTTTAGGGGCAATATTTTGTTAAAAAAACATTAGTTTATTATGCTTCCAAAAAAAGTTTAATTTTAAATGATAAATATAAAAGCAGAATATCACATTTTTAAACACAACAAAAAGTACGTCTAAAGTTAAAACAATGCAGACAAAGCATTATATGATATTTTAATATCTTAAAGAGAAACAATTCTAAATACATCAAATGAAAACTTGTCAGCTAAAGGAAATGGCCTCACAAGCGATCGTCACAGTTGTCTGAGAGAACACAGTCTAAAAACGATATGTGTCAAAACCAACGAAATCAAATCACAATAAATCTCAAGAACAAACACTTTTCTTAGTACTGGTGACATTGATCTCCATAATCATACTGTTTAACATCTAAAGTTTAACATCTAAAGCTTATGTTATATGTAAACATCATCAACGAAACCCTTCTACAATACAATTTTTTATACTTTAAATACAGGTTTCTGAACTTGATTACAAGTTCTAAACGAACCGGATGTGGCCAACCTTGATCTGAGCTAGTCCTGTTCTTAGGAGAAGACAGACACGTTTGACCATTTGACTTAAAGGCTTGTCAATTTTTCAAATATGACCGACTTTCTGGAAGAATCGTTAAGTTGGTCTTAATGAGGTTTTTTTTTTTTTAGGATACTGATTATGTATGGAGTTGAAGAAGTCAGAAACTCTAGTTTCCCTTTTTTTGTTAATGGAACTTCCTTAATGATGCGGTTGATGTGGCGTCTTGGGAGTCTTTAATGGGTTTAGTATTATGTATAATCGTAAGTAAAGTTAGTTCTTTGTTTGTTTCGTGGATGATTGTTCTTGCCCTCTGTTAGTTAAGGTATGACCGGTAGATTTGCTGCTTCTTGTATCATTTCAGGACCACAAACGCTTTGGCAATTTACTAATACAGTTGTCAAGGGTCTGTCCGGCCGCATAGAGTTCATGTGCCAATACTCAGTCGTGTTGAACCTATTAAATTAAATACTGTTTGTTTCTTTTTAACAACGTTATGCCAGTCTTCATTTCTGGGTTGAGTTACACTTGTTCGTATAATATATCTCTAGTTATTTTAATAATTAACCTGCTGGTTAATATTTCTATTGAAAATACAACATTACGTTCTAAATATTAAAATCAAGAGTTTGCACTCTCCAAAAATTATTAACACCGGTAAATTTAACATTTGTATGCTTGAAAAAAAACTGTAATCAGAACATTATATTCATCCGGGCTATAGAGTAGAATTACTGACTTACCTCTCTGCTCTTAACAGAGTAATTGTTAAATTAAAGTTAAATCCTTCATACGCCAAGATGGCACATAGGATCCGGCTTAATTGGAATCAGCGGATGAGAATGGCGACACATTCAACCTGGACGGGATGCCAGTTCATCACAGGTTAACCCCCAGCTAACAGCTGGTACTCATCATACAGCTGGGTAGACTGAAACAATAGGGATAAAGTGCCGTGCTCAAGGACACAACATCATAACGCGCGCCAATCTCGCACTCGCAACCAACTGATTATGAACCCAAGCGTGCAACAAATACGCCATGCTGCCCTCAAGAGTAAAATTATAATTGTTTGAAATTTTTACTTACCACTTGCTTAGCTGTGCAATCATAAGGAAGGCCTCTCATTCTCACAATCACTTGTCCACCGCGGGAAAGGAATGTTTGAGCCTCATTATTACTTCCTGAAAAATAGTTCTAGTTTTGTTACAGAGTAGCGGTAAAATCATAATTGTTACAGGGTAGCTGTAAAGTTACGATTGTTACAGAGTAGCGGTAAAATTATAATTGTTACATAGTAGCAGTAAAGTTATGACTGTTGAAGAATGGTTGATATCAATGTAACTAATAATAGCAAGAAAGTTAAAATATTAACGTACTGTAAAAGTTTAACGCTTGAACACTGTTTTAGTAAGCACGTATGGATTATTGTCGACGTATGACTGCAATAGTATTCACTTTAATTTTACTATGAATGTAAAACGTAATACAAATGATACACTAATACATGTAATTTCATAATTTAGGGCTGGGGCGCGGCCTTGTGGTTAGTGTGTCCGAACTGTAAATCCGAAGACTCAACGTTCACGACCCGTTTCCGCAAAAACGCGCTCCGCATTTTGGGGCCGTGAATGTGCTGTAAGAGTCAAATCCCGCTATTCGATCAGATGAGAGTAGCCCAAGAGTTGGCAGTGAGTATTATTGACTATCTGCCTTCCCTCTGGTCTATCAGTTAAAAATTGGGGACAGCTATGCCCAACTAGCCCTTGTGTAACTTTGCAAAAAAAAAATTCTAAAACAAACAAGTCAGAATTTAGTTTTTCTTATTGTTTTCCTGTAAGAACGTAAAAATTTCGATAATATAATTTCTTGACGTTCGATAAAACACACAATATAACAAAGACTGTTTAATCTGCCAGTTGTTTCTAAACTCTTTTCACTGAATAAAAAATATCATCATTGAACTTTTGCTGATAACATTTATTTCACGAAAGCATCAAAGTACAAGTACTATGTATACCAGATAGAGTTATGGGTAAAAACAGCTTTCTTGGAGTGGAAAAGATAATGTACAAGAAGATATCAAGTTTAAATATACTCCCTACAACCTTTGAAACACTAGTAAAATAAGTTGCACGGACATCTTTACTGTTTGTCGACCGGATACTTAAATTATTACTGCTTATCTAATGATCATGTCTGACTCTCTTTTTTTTTTCCTTTTACTGCTTCTATTGGTAACCAAATATTAAGTAAACGAATCACTTATTCTGTCATATTCACAAAATTAGTGAGCAATGCGTCAATTTATTTAAGCTGTAATATTGGGTACATGAAACACTTAATCATTTTATTCTGGTGAATAAATTAAATACTAATATTTTTAAAAGTGTAAAGCTCAGTCAACAGCGCCACTCAGTGTCAGTTAAAATGCAAATATATTTTAAAGAGATTCACGTGGTTACAGGCTTCGGTAGAATGTTTTCTTAACGGTACAGGCTCAATAAAACATGAACATAATTGTTTTAATCATTATTTATTTAATCTGAAAAAAATCGATTAAACTTTTTTTTCTTTGTCTGTAATATAAAAATCTTTAAATATTTCCTAATTTGTATATTATGCAAAATAACATTATAAAGTAGCTCTATGGACCAGTGACGTAAATGGGATTGTTTTTATTTCTGGAACAAAGAATTAGTTTGGAAATTACAAAAAAATTAGTCAGTCCTTACCTCCCGCAACATTGACGAAGTCTTCCCCAGTAGCTCTGTAGACTTCGATGTATCGTTGCCCAATGTGATGTTTGTGTCTCTTTAGGGCCATATCTCTGTGCTCTTGATTGACGAACCTTACAAGAGCTTCCCCATTCCGCCGTCCTTGGGGACTCAGACAAAGAGCTACTCCTCCTCTGTGGGGACCAGTAACAATCACTGATGTCATCATGCTGCTTATTCAAGAAACTCAATATACCCTAGTGACGCTCAATAGTTATAAGAAAGTTTCAAAATTTACAGCCTAATTTAATAAATCAACAGTCAGATCACGTTTTTCTTCTTCTTGCCGAGATTGAAGCTAGTCTCTTCAATCATAAAAAAATTCCGCCTAATCTAAAGGAAGTTAAGACTCTCTAAGTTGTTTAAGATGGACTTTGGTAGCGAATTACTATTCAAGTTTGCAATAAGCACTATTTAAATTCAAAACGTGTTTATTTAACAGATAGTCTGATTAATTGGGCAAGTTAAAATTGTTACTAGTAACTTTCGAAAGGAAAATATCCTGGAAAAAAAATCACCAAGAATTTTCAAATCAGTTATACTTGTGCTAATTGTAAGAAAACGGCCTTTATCGCACTTCTGTTTAAACGACTCCTAAGAAGGAACAACGAAAAAATAAAACTAAATCTTAACTGAATCAAACTCAAAACTTTTCTGATGAGCACAATTCTAGCACAACGCAATCACGAAAAAGAAATAAAAAAAACATTTATCTCTTATTTGAGAAACTCGGTAACATTTATATACGAATTCTCACAACGAAAAAGAACTTCCAAACAGAGAAACTTACCACCTCGTTTTTTTTTATCAGAATCCACGTGACAGAGGTGTTGTATTAAAGAAAGCAGCTCTGTTGTCGAGGTATACAAAACCCCGTGATAAGAATGACTGCAATGTTGATAATATCACTAATTCCTACCGTTAATGTATTGTGCCTTCTTTACGTCAGTACTCATTGTTACGCAAACCAACCAAACGTTCTCATCACGTATAGTTCACGTGGGATGTGTGTTTGAAGATGTAAAATCTTCCAATTTTGTTGTACGGTGGCGTGCCGCTCTAACACTAGCTTATTTGAGAATTTGGTAAGCTCATCTTGATTTTTCTTAATTCAAAGACCATTAAGATTTTCTTAAGATGTTCTAAAAGTGTATCCTCTGTAAAAATACTTTGACATATTGTTTATTTTTAATGAAACTCCTGAATTTTTTTTTGTCTAGCTAAAATTTTGGAACATTTTAATTTACGAGCAAACTGCAAAACGACAGTTGTACACAGTGAAATCTTAAGAAAAAATAACAATATGTATAACTTTGAGATCTTCCAATATTGTTATCAATACATTTATCACCTAAATTAAGGTGTTCCAAATTTTTACTGAACATATCCATCTCATATTATACTTATAACATTAGATTATAAAAATATTGTTACGTCTCTGTTTGTTAATTAACTTTCCGTAACTTCGTTACGACGAAACTTAAGCGACACGCGTTCTTTCTTAATAAAAACTGGTTTATTCTTTTCGAATATAACTTTACCGATACACTCAACTTCAACAATCGCGCTAAACAAACGCTATAACAACGAACGTGCTCAATAATACTTCTGACTGCAGATCAATTACTCACTATCTACACACACATTACATTCCCCTCTTTTATATACCAGCCTACCCTATCTAGCAAATACTAGAGCATTCCTGAAAGAACAAGATAGTTCTAGAAACTAGAGGGCGCCACACCAGTCACGTGACCTCGATGACGCAACAATATAATACATTTAGTGAAGCAATGCATGTATCTAACAAGAGGACTTAAGTGGGTTTCTAGTTATTGAGAAACTGGAGAACTGATATATCTTTACAAGCCTAGTGGCAGTTACAACTTACAGCCTATCTTTTGGGAAACGCTGGTCTAAGTTACTCTAGCTTGAATCACTAATCGTCAAAGCGTTTTATTTAATCCAATATTCATGTTTTAGAGACTATTATGAAAAAAAAATCAAACAATATCATTATTAGTTTGTACATTTTACTATATTTAAGAGTGTTGGGGATAAAATAAATTTATTATTAAATATTTCCAGAAATATTCGCGAAATGACAAACAAATAATAATGATAATATTTTTTTAAATATACTCGCGAAAGAAATTTATGGAATAACTTAGAAGTTTGGGAAATTATTTTGTAAAGTAAAAATATATCTGTCAAAAACATGTTAATAACAACACGTCATTGCTGCCATTAGAGGGCGCTTGAACTTGTAACTTATACAATTTCTAGTCCATTGAGAGTTTTGTCAATCGCTAGACGGAAATAGAAAAAGCAGCAATATAATAATCCAATTAGGAAGCTCTATTTTGTTACATTTGCAGAAATGACAGTTAAATATGAAAAGACGTAAAAAAAATTTCAAGTTACTGCCAAATTATTTTCTATTTTCATTCCATTTAGGGAATTGGAGACCTTGAAAGTGAGGCGTGTGATATCATGCTATTGTAGCCAAGACTTAAATATATGATTTATATGGACGGCTGGGTTTGATTTGAGAACAAGTCTTTATTTAGGCTTTAAAACCGCAAAAAAAATAATATTGGCTTAAAAACCATTTCGTTAGAAATATTTACCCTGAAAAAACGGAAGTAATCCACCTGAATAAAAAAGGGTGATGGTGAGGAAAAATCGAACATACCAGTCTGCAAATCTGTGTTACAACAATTAGCTGAAGGCACTCCCCTTAAGGAAGCAAACATTTCATAAAGGTCAATGTTAGTGCTCCTCTTCCTTCTTTCTTTCGCTATCAAATCCCTAATTACCTCATTAGATGCTAATTGCATACCTTGTTTTGTGTGGGGGTAATAATTGAATCATTTAACTCATTAAGTACTTGTTTTTTGTTTCTCTATTTTTTTACATTCAAAGCCAAAAGTCTATAGGTGACAGTCCGTTAGTCCGAGAGCCCATTAGTACGAATGCCCGATAGTCCAAAGATGTAAGTTGTTATATTTGTTAACAGTTAAAATGCAAAATTGATTGTTTGGTTAAATTTGTGAAATTTTATGACAAAATCACGCCAGGATATGACCTAAAAGGTTGCAGTTTCACAAGAATGGATGGACCCCAGGATATGACCTAAAAGGTTGTAATTTCACATGAATGGATGGATAGCGTTTATCATCATTTCCCCGATGTTATTTTATTGTATGCATGGATAGTGTTAGCTGCAGAGCCCACATATTTACCCATCAGGATTAGATTTGGGAATCTAGCTCTTCTGAGAGAATGGACATTCAAGATTCTTATTCCATAGTGCTGTGGCAACGAGCCCCCCCCCCCGGTGGCTCAGCGGTATGTTTGCGGAATTACAACGCTAGAAACCGGGTTTCGATACCCGCGATGGGCAGAGCACAGATAGCTCCTTTCGTAGCTTTGTGTTTAATTACAAACAATCTGTGGCAACGAATGTTATATCCTCTACTCATTAAACATGGTGAAAGCTTCCAGTAAGTAAAATTATCTTGACACCAAGCCAATGAGCTGTACACTACAATGTCGATTCAAGTATTTCTGTTGTTTGTATTTAAAACGAAAGCAAGCGCGCTGGTCCCCCAAAACCCCCGCCAAGATGTATCCTTTAAACATTTCATTTGAGATTGCAGTCATCTATGATGGACATACGAAGTCGTTTATTCGTTGAATTTTTACTTATATTGCGAAAACCAAAAATCCGTGATTATCGGGCCTTCAAAATATTGGGCGGTCACAAGTCTATAAATAAAGTGAAAATATGCCTTATTTCAGGGCCTTTATCCTCTTTCTCTAGCAAAATTCCTACACAGTCGGACAGTTCCTAGTTACTACTGAAAAACTTACAGTAATCGAGCCAGCCAACTCTGAATAATGCAAGGCAAAACTGTATAAAACAGTGGAAGTGTACTCTTTCAGGGCTGGCGCGACGTGTTTTGCCGCCCTGTGCAAATGCTGACTGTGCCACCCCTTTCTTTCACCCCCAACAAATTTTTCGTGAATCATCTGTAGGCAGCAGTAGTGTTATGTTCTAGCTGTATGACGATTCTGCCTGACGAGGAATTTTTTACTCGACCAGGAAGCAGCTAGTGACCAGAACCAATTTATTTTGACATTCATTTTCGTCGCCCCCAAAATCCTGCTGCCCTGTGCAAATGCGCATACTGCACCCCCTAGTCGCGCCAGCCCTGGCTCTATTTTAAGGTCTTTTTTAGCTCCTTTCTCGGAAAAAACTAAAACAAAATAGCCCATGTACATCGTCAGACAGTTTCCAGTTACCATATCAAAAGTGAGGGTAATCGAGTCACCCAACTCTGGACGATGGATGCTGACACATACATACACCCACGTAATGGATCATTTTCACAGCAAGATGATCTCCAAGCAAGAACTAACGTTTCTAATTCTCTCAATACTCCATATTTAAGCCTATTTTTCGTTACAATAGTTCTCAAATATATTTGTTTTATTTAGGTTATATTTTCAGTTTGTTTTGTTTTTTTGTACAGTTTTTTATTTCTGTTCAAAACTTAAAATCTTTGTTTCAGCTGTTGCGTCATCGAGATCACGTGACAATTCTCACGCTCTCTTGTTTCTAGAACTATCTTGTTCT